>NW_019241979.1:0-30196 GCF_002742605.1 Olea europaea var. sylvestris | reverse complement strand
CCACTATTTCATTCTTCTGCTGGAGACTGTGGCAGGATCTCGTTCCAGTAGATGTTGTTATTCAGAGGAGAATTGGATGTCAGTTGGCTTCTCGTTGTCAGTGTTGTTCCGAGATTGAGACCATCAATCATATTTTCACGAGTAGCAGCATCTCCGACCAGGTATGGTAGCACTTTGGAGACATCTTTCAGATACCTATGACTTCAGGGGAGGGGGTCAGACAGAGGTTCCAGAGATGGCGGTATTCTGGACAGCACATTTACCGTGGACACATTCGTATTATCATTCCTCTACTGATATTTTGGTTTCTATGGACTGAGAGGAATGATGCGAAGCATAGAGGTATTCGTATGGTGGCCAGACGTATTATTTGGAGGGTCTACCGCATGATCTCCTTTCTTCATATGGGAGGACTATTCCGAGTTGAGCATTGGCGAGGAGATGTGACACTTGCACCCTTTTTTGGAATTTCTTTGACCCGTCCTCTCCCACCACCACCTATTATGGTTGTTTGGCGCACTCCACCAGTGGGATCCTTCAAGATCAACACTGATGGATGCGTCAAAGATGGATTTGCAAGTGATGGAGGCATCATTAGGGACTACGCAGTATACTGTATCGGGGCATTCTCAGCATCCTATGGCCCATGTTTCATTTTGGAAGCTGAGCTCAGAGCCATACTAGATGGGCTTCTATTGGCCAGAGGACTTGGGATTTCAGCTATCTGGCTTGAGGCAGATTCAACATTGGCTATTCACTGCATCACCAAAGGTGGAGGACCATGGTCGATCCAGGGTATTCTCAGACAGATCAGAGACTTCATTTGCTTCGATAGAGACACAGTTTCTCACATCTACAGAGAGGGTAACCAGGTTGCAGATTCTCTTGCTTCAGAAGGCTGGGATCACCAGCGCTACCAAGAATATGGACCACTTGACCTGCCTCGACAGATTAGGGCATTGGTACAAATCGACAGATATGGATTGCCCAGCTTTAGAGGTTTGTAGTTTAGGCAATCATTATTTCATTTTTCTTGTACAAGGAAGTAGTACTTCCTCATTTACTTTATTCATTTTTAATATTTCATTTGTTGCACTGTTGCTTTTTGGAGGTCAGGTTTATGCCCCCCTCCTTCCCTGTACTTTTGATTTCTATGAAATAAACATGGTTGGGGAACCCTTAACCCCCATCGACCTTCCTTGGTGGACCCTAAAAAGTCATTAAGGATGTGTGGATGTCTTTATTAAAAAAAAAAAATGCATCGTCTAGCTTTTTAGACCAGTCTTTTCTAGATGAGTTCACTGTGACTTCGAGTATCCTTTTCAACTGCTGATTAGATACTTCAACTTGCCCGCTAGTTTGTGGATGATATGGGGTAGCGACACGGTGTTTAACACCATATTTATTTAACAGCTGCTCAAATTGGCGATTACAGAAGTGTTTACCCCCGTCACTGATTATAGCTCGCGGTGTGCCATATCGAGTGAAAATATATTTCTTCAGAAACCCAATTACTGCCTTTGAGTCATTTGTTGGCAGTGCAACTGCTTCCACCCATTTTGATACGTAATCCACTGCTACCAAAATATACTGATTTTAGAATAAAGGGGGGAAAGGTCCCATGAAGTCAATTCCCCAAATATCAAATATTTCCACTTCCAAAATGTTGTTTAGTGGCATTTCATTCCTCCTCGAAATATTTCCAGTGCGTTGACATCGGTCACACCTCTTGACAAACTCAAACGTGTCTTTAAACAGTGTAGGCCAGTAGAACCCAGATTGTAGAATCTTTGCAGCTGTTTTTGAAGCTCCAAAGTGTCCTGCATATGCGGATGAGTGACAGTGCTCGAGAATCTCATGTACTTCTTCTTCAGGGACGCACCTCCTCACTATCTGATCAGCTCCTCGTCTATAGAGAATTGGATCCTCCCAGAAATAGTATTTTAACTCGACGAAGAATTTTTTTCTTTGGTGACTGGAGCATTCAGGTGGTGGAATGGAACTGGCCAAGTAATTGACAATATCTGCGTACCAAGGTGCTTCATCCACTCTCAACATCTGTTCATCCGGGAAGATCTCATTTATATCCACTAAATCTTCCGTCTCCCCAGGTTCTAGTCGAGATAGGTGATCTGCTACTACGTTCTCGGTGCCCTTCTTGTCGCGTATCTCAATATCAAATTCTTGCAACAACAGTACCCAACGAATTAATCTCGGCTTTGCATCCTTCTTTGTGAGCAGATACTTCAATGCAGGATGATCAGTATAGACGATGACTTTAGACCCGATGAGGTATGACCTGAATTTGTCGAATGCAAATACCACAGCCAATAGCTCCTTTTCAGTGGTTGCATAATTTATTTGTGCATCATTTAGAGTTCTGCTTGCATAGTAGATCACATGAAAAATCTTGTTCCTCCGTTGTCCCAATACTGCACCTACAATGTGATCACTTGCACCACACATCAATTCAAAAGGCAATTCCCAGTCTGGTGCTACAATTACTGGTGCTGTCGTAAGCTTTTCCTTTAAAGTGTTGAAGGCTGTGAGACAATCCTCATTGAACTCAAAGGTTACATCTTTCATTAGCAAATTGCACAAAGGTTTAGTGATCTTCGAGAAATCTTTTATAAACCTCCAGTAGAACCCAGCGTGCTCCAAAAAATTGCGAACTCCTTTAACTGATGTAGGCGGTGGTAATTTCTCAATCACTTGAATTTTTGCCTTGTCTACCTCAATTCCTTTTGCCGATATCCT
Source organism: Olea europaea var. sylvestris (assembly GCF_002742605.1). NCBI lineage: Eukaryota > Viridiplantae > Streptophyta > Magnoliopsida > Lamiales > Oleaceae > Olea > Olea europaea. The sequence continues at coordinate 27,439 of NW_019241979.1, read as the reverse complement.
ATGCCCAAGTACAATGCCTTCCTACACCATAAAGTGGCATTTTTCCCAATTTAAAACCAGGTTAGTCTCCTTGCATCCTTGTAAGACCAAATTCAAGTGGTTTAGACATTCATTAAATGAAGATCCAAATACTTAGAAGTTGTCCATGAAAACCTCGATAAACCTTTCAATCATATCAGAGAATATTGCCATCATACACCTCTGAAATATGGCTGGAGTGTTGCAAAGACCAAAAGGCATCCTACGTTAAGCAAAAGTACCGTAGGGGCAAGTGAAAGTGGTCTTCTCCTGATCCTTTGGTGCGACAGGTATCTGATTATAGCTCAAGTATCCATCAAGAAAGCAGTAGTGTGAATGTCCAACCAACCTCTCCAACATCTAATCAATGAATAGGAGTGGGAAGTGATCCTTTCGTGTAGCTGCATTGAGTTTGCAATAGTCAATGCAAACTCTCCAACCCGTAACTGTTCTGGTGGGAATTAGGTCATTCTTCTCATTTTTCACCACTGTGATTCTCCCTTTTTTCGGTACCACTTGAGCAGGGCTGATCCATGCACTATCCGAAATAGGGTAGATAATTTCTGCATCCAATAACTTCAGTATCTCTGCCCTGACCACTTCCTTCATGTTTGGGTTCAATCTTCTCTGACTTTCTATGCAAGGCTTGCAATTTTCCTCCATTAAAATTTTATGCATACACAGGGAATGACTGATTCCTTTAATGTCAGCTATTGTCCAACCAATCACCGTCTTGTTCTCTCCAAGTACCTGAGCAGTTTTTCCTCCTCCATCTCACTGACTGTGTTCGAAATGATTACTGGAAGTGTATCTGACTCTCCTAAATAAGCATATCTGAGATGTGGCGGTAGTTGTTTGAGTTCTAAAACTGGCGGCTGCTGAATGGAAGGTAGTGGCTTTTTATTTTCTATCCCCAGTTTCTCGAAGTGTTTCGTTCGGGCGTATGGCGGGTTTGTCTCCAAAAATTTTGCACATGTTTCAACTTCAAAAGAATTCGACTGAATTGATTGGAATTGTGCAATGCATGTCTCATAGGCGTCAGATGGGCCGTGAAGTAGGAATGTTTCTGTACTGCTTTATTAATCATGTCAACTTGGTAACAACTGTCTGATTCTGCTGGCATTTTCATGGCTTTAAATACATTGAAAGACACCTGCTCCTCGCCCAATCTCAAAATCAACTGCCCCCTTTGAACATCAATGAGTGCTCTTCCTGTTGCCAGGAATGGTCTGCCAAGTATCAATGAGACGTCCTTATCTTCTTCCATGTCCAAAATGAGAGAGTCCGCTGGGAATATGAACTTTTCGACCTTGATGAGTACATCTTCAATTATCCCTCTGGGGTGTGTCAGTGATCTATCTGCTAGCTGAAGTGTCACAGTAGTGGCTTTAGCTCCCCCCAAGCCAAGTTTCCTAAAAACAGACAGAGGCATTAAATTAATACTTGCACCAAGGTCACATAATACTTTATCGAAATAAAATTCACCAATAGTGCAAGGAACAGTAAAACTCCCTGGATCTTTCAGTTTTGGTGGGAGCTTATTTTGGATTCTGGCACTACATTCCTCTGTAAGCATTACTGTCTCATGGTCCTCCAGCTTACGTTTATTTGAGATAATATCCTTAAGAAACTTCGCGTAACTAGGCATCTGGAATAGTGCATCTGCTAGCGGGATGTTGATATGGAGCTTTTTGAAGACTTCTAGGAATTTTTATATTATTGCTCCATTTTTTGCTTCTTCAACCGCTGTGGAAAGGGAACTGGAGGCTCGTACGGGTTGACTGTGCTCTTGGCCTTATCTTTTGATTTTTCTAAATCTTCCCTTGGAGTTGATTCCTTTACAACAATCTCATCTTCAGTAGGGGGGACGTCTCTACAGTCGCACTTGGTCTCTTTACATGGATTTCAGGTAATTGCACTCCACTTCGAGTTGTAATAACCTTGGCTTGCTCCTTAGGGTTGATCTCTGTATTACTTGGCAAGTTACCTGGCGTTCTGCCAATTAATGCAATGGCCAATTGCCCCATCTGAGTTTCCAAATTTTTGATGGCTGCATTTTGATTTTGAAGTGTGGCTATCACATCCTCCAGTTGAGGCCTCTTCTCTTGTTGTTGAAATTGTTCCTGTGGCTTGTTCTGATTTTGGCCGCTCCAAGAGAAGTTGGGATGCTTCTTCCAACTGGAATTGGAAGTCTCCCCATATTGATTTTGTTGCTGGCGTTGTCCCCACTGTGCATAGTCTGCTTGCTCTATTCCTTGCATTAGTATAGGGCATTCTGATGTCTTATGTTCAGCTCCACATTCTTCACAATTGTTCTTCTTAACTTGTTCTGCTTTTGATATGCTTTCCACCTTGTGGTATAGAGAATATATTTTTGCTGATATTGCTGAATAAGCATCCACTTCGTAGACACCTGGAGTTTTCCTTGGGATCGCCCTCTCAGAAGACCACATGGCTGATGTGCTAGCCATTCTCTCAAATAATTCCAATGCCCCATCAACTGTTCGTGTGGATATTGAGCCATCTGATGCTGAATCCACCATGCTCTTGTGATAAGGAAGTAGTCCTGTGTAGAAGAATCGGATTTGGGTCTTTTTGTCAAAACCGTGTTGAGGGCACTTCCAAAGCATGTTTTTAAACCGGTTCCAAGCTTCGTCAAATGATTCGGTTTCTCCTTGACTGAACACTGATATGTCATGTCTCAGCTTCGCTATCTTGGCTGGGGAGAAAAACTTTGTGCAGAATTTATGTGCCAACTCATTCCATGTAGTGATACTTGCGACCGGAAGTGAGTCCAACCATTCAAGGGCTCTGTCTCGTAAAGTATGTGGAAACAGCCTCAATCTAATAGCGTCGTCCAAAATTCCTTGGTATCTAAAATGTTGACACACATCCAAAAAACGAGATACGTGTGTGTGTGGGTTCTCCTCAGCCTTGCCATAAAATTGGTGTCCATTTTGAAACAGCTGTATCACATTGGTCTTCAACTGAAAATTAGGTTGCCCAAACGGTGGATACACTATACTGGACTGGCTTTGAATCACTTGAGGAGTCAAGAAATCCCCCAGAATCTCATTCCCCTCGTCTATTGCCTCTCCTTCGTTAGCATGAATCATGGGATTGTTTATTTCATTGGTCATTTGTACTGGTGCTTCGCGGTGGTTTCTTTGTCGTCGGTGAAAGGTACGCTCGATTTCAGGATCAGCTGGAATCAATTCTCCTCCAAGCAATCGTGACATGCAAATCCGATAAATAAACCAGAGTGAGCACTGAGGTTCTAACAATTTAAATAACTAAAACAAAAATAAAAGATAATGACCTAAAATAAAAATAAAAACAAAATTATACTAGCAAATTAAAAAAATTGAATTTCGAATTAGTGTCTCGCGAAATAAAATTAAACTAAACTCAATCCCCGGCAACGGCGCCAAAAACTTGTTCACGAAATATTTCTTTCGATTTAAATTACCGCAAGTATACGGGTCGTGACAAGTAATAAAGTGGACTTTAGAAGTTCGAGTATCGTCCCACAGAGAAAGAGTAGTTCAATTTTATTTATTTTAGCCTTAACCGAAACTAATTGACTTAAGATGAATTTTAGAATTAAAAACCCTAATTTTGGGAGAAATCCCCAAATTGAAGAACCCTAATTTCAAATTAAACCTTAATTACTCAAATTCACTTAACGAATGACTCAATTATGAAATGTTATGAAAATAAATGAAATGTATTGTCAATTTATGAAAATCTATGTAAAACGAATGCACTAGGATCACGAATCCCCAAATAATTATTAAGTAAACCCTAATTTCACAATTTTGATAATCCAATGAGAATTTGACAAATCAATGCTCCTAAATCTATTCAATACTTTCTCTCGAGATGTATTGAATCTATTCTCATAAATCACCAGCTTATATTTCTATGACGGATGCAATTATACAAGAACGCATGTATTTTCTTTTGTGAGCAATTAAAAATTTACATAGGGCATAGGGGTATATTTTTATCCCCTATCGAACCCTATGATGAATTATATATGTCGAGTTTAATCCAATTTCCTCAAATTCAGAATTAAACCACCAAATTCACACAAATTAAGTGCACATTAATTGTGGAAGCAAATAAATCAATATAATTCATTCAAATAATCCCATCGAACTATGAATTCAAAGTCATGAAATAAAGGTTTAATAATAATTACATGGTTCATCGATCACCTAGTTACAGAAATCTAGCCTATCATGATAAAAATAACGAAATCTATCAAATTTTGAATAAAATACATCACCAGGTTATCAAAACTTGAAAAAATCTTGTAAATCTTCGCGTCAATCCTTGTTCTTGCCTTCAAATCCTCTCCAACATGAATGTTTTTGCCTCCCACTTCGTTCGTGTCCGCTTCTGGACGTTTTTTGCTATTTAAACCCTTCGAAATTAGGTTACCAAAGGAATTGCAATCATATAAGGAAACTGCAAAAATCGGGCACAGATTATACCTATGCGACCGCATAGGTATATGGATTTTGGCGTTTTTAATCCCTGGAGGGTTACTCGCGACCGCATAGATTTTCTACTATGCGACCGCATAGTAGAGTGAACTTCCAAATTGAGTCATTTTGATCCTCAAGTTTCATTCCTTCACTCCTTGACCTCCTCTCTTATTTTTAGTTGCTCCAATGTTCCATTATAACTTCCAATTGGTGCTTAGCTTGATCAATTGCTTGATGTGTTCATCGGATCAACTTTCAGATAATTGCAATTTGGTCCCTGAATTTTCATTTTGCTTCAATTTGGTCCTTTTTCGGCTCTTTTCTCCTGAATTCCACTATTTTCATAGAATCACCTACATTGCATGAATTCGACAAAATTAAGTAACAATTCAATCATTTTACTTGTATTTAAGTCATGTTTGTGATGTAAATAAGTGTGCAAAAAACACACTTATCATTGGCCACTAGGTTTGAAGAGATAAGAATGAGAGACGATGAGATGTTTGATGTCTTTTATGCGAGCTTAAATGACAATATAAACTCGTCCTTCAACCTAGGTGAGAAAATCTCTGAATCTAAGATAGTAAAAAAGATTCTTAGATCCTTACCTGAGCGTTTTAGGCCTAAAGTCACAGCAATTGAGGAGAGTAAGGACATAGACACTATCAAGGTAGAGGAGTTAATTGGATCCCTCCAGACCTATAAATTGACCTTAGGAATAAGAAGAAACCTCAAGAGAGACAAAGAGGTGGCCCGAGTGAATCTAAGAAGAAATCCAAATCCGTGAGATGCCATAACTGTCGCGGTTTCGATCATGTAAGGAATGAGTGCCCTAGTGCTAAAAGATTTGAAGAGAAAGCTATGAATACTACTCTCACTGATGACGAGTCTAGCTCGGACAATTAGAGTGAGAAATCCACCTGTGAGGGGAGTGGAAAATATGTGGCCTTCGTTGCTAGGGGTAAAAGTGGATCCGAACAGAGGAGTTATAGGGAAGAGGACTTAGATAGTAGTGAAGAATCTAGTGATGAGAATGGAAGTGAGCAAGATCTAGAAACAGCCTATGATAGGATGTATGAGGAAAGTCTCAAGATCTTAGCCACTAACCAGGCAATGAGCAAGAAAGTGAAGGAGTTTAGACTAGAGAAGGAACAAGGCCAGAGTTAGTGATCTCACCAGTAAGAATGAGATGTCCTCTAGGAGAGTAAGTGAGCTGAGCTGACCAGTGTGAATAAAACCTTAGCTATTCAGGTTAAACACCTTGAGAGTGAGCTAGAGTTGTCTAGGTCTCAGTTACTTGACTTTTCTAGCAGTTCTGAAAAGCTAGATAATATTCTGGGTATAGGCAAGCCGGCTGGTGATAGGGGAGTCTAGGTTTTGATCTGAATGTTGCTAGTACATCTCAGATCACCTTTGTTCGTGCTACTGACCAGCCAAACATTGTGACTAACCTCATACCAAATATTGTGAGATCTTCAGGACGTAGGTCTACCAGACGTCTAGGACCGTCGGCCTAGGAATAGAAATCAGCGTAAGCATATCATAGGTCCTAGGTTTGCCCCTACGTGTTTTCACTGTGAGGAGTTAGGTCGCATCCGCACTAGATATCATCAGTACCCAAACAATAGGAAAGACTTGAGCCTGAAAAAGAACAAAAATCAGGTGTCTGTTGGTCAGATTGGATTCCTTGCTGATCAAGTGAATCATTTGACTCAATTGGTGACACAGTTGTCTGGAAACAATCCCCGTCTAGATAGGTTTGGGTGAAGAAAAGCGATATCCCAAATTTGATTAGAGATCGCGGTGCTCTTAAAGGAAAAAACACTTATATACCTACTTGATTAGATATTTTTGCTGCATGCTTAGCTCTTAATTGACATATAGTTGTTGCATGGATCACATGTATATTGTTTGTTTTTTGTTTTATTGTTTTTCATGCATGTACATTTTCACCTACGAGTTTTGGTGCATGCATGTTTATTTTTGTCATTGTGTGCTTGACTTTATTTTATTTTGTATGTAGAGCATTCATTTTAGGAAAAATAAAAAACACAAAAACATTGAAAAGTTGAAAAAGACAAAAATAGTTGGTTATGAAAATTTCTACAGCATGACACATGACTTAAACTTGCACGTTGTGATCATGTAGGAGCTAAAATTGACAAGCTGTAGAATAATTTTCATTGATTGGTTAGGTCTATTTGGATTAATCTGTATAAGTGTTTTCATGTATCATCTGCACTGTGCACACTATGAATTTGTTAGTGGGGCTCTACCGCGTGTGTGAGATTTGGGATGGCTGTCACATGTTGATGGGGGTGACTTTGAACATGAATTGACCATTTTAGGTAGACCTTAACCCAAAAATCTTCCCCTGTTGCATTAAAGCTAATATCTTAATGTTCTTCTTCGGGGCCTATTTGAGTCGAGCAATTAAGCCTGAGGGGTATCTTAAAACCTGGTACCTATAGTCAACTGACTTGGGTTAACCGACCTAAAGCTCGCTACAGGTGTCATCTTATTAGCCTAATGGAGAAGAACCTGCACTTAAAATGAAAAATCAATGAGCTGAAAAAATGAGAAACTGTGAAAAATGTGAAATTTGTGTTGAGCTTGAAAAATATGAAAATTGAAAAATTACAAATGCTCATAGTAAGGGGGAGATAAATAAAAATAATAAGTCCTACTACACGTTACATGGTTTGACTTTCATTAGTAGGAGAGTATACTTATTAGCAGTGATTGACATGTCTCTTCTCACAAAATTAAGGTTTGGAGTCCTACTTGCATTGGATTAGTGACATTTTATACACATGAGTCACTTATATTTTTATTACTCCATTCTGGACTGAACTAAGTATGTGGGGAGGTCTACTATTTGTTGATTTTGCTTTTGCATTCTATCAACTACATTTTTGATGATTATGTGTTCTTGCTCGACTTGGTCTTAATGTGATTCCCTTTAACATTTGTGACAAAAAGGGGGGGGAGAGAAATGTGTAACTGAGGGGGAGAAAATGAGAAAAATAATTCAAGAGCATACACATAAGAGAGCGACTGCATATCCATGCACATGATTTCTTTGATTGACATTACTTGCATTGCATTGCTATGTCTAGGGTCGTTAGGGAGAGATATAGATACATTTACTTACTGCATAAAAACATGAAAGCTTGCAGTAAGAGGGAGAGTTGCATTGCATTCCATATCACATCCATCTATTTGAGTTTTGATGTTTAGTGGTGTTGGTGTCTTGGTTGGTGTTTTAATTGGCATCAATATCACGTCTTAAACTGTTATGTTGATTTGTGATTAAGAACTTTAATTAATTTTTATATTTCCTATATCACATGCTTTTACACTGGATATATGAGTTTGTGGATTTCAGAAAATAGGTACACAAATGAATGCAAGACTCAGTGATTAAATTTACTGGGTAGTTTAATTTTTTGGTTGTCAAGTCCTGACTTCATTTGTAGAGTTTTGTCACAGAATGTCAAAGGGAGAGTTTGTTAAATCTAAAGGTGTAATTGGCGATCTGTGGACAGATGGACTAAATTGTAAATTTGTAAAAGTCAGGTACTCAATTGTACAATGTTATAAAAGTCAGGGACTTAGGGTGCAATTTAGCAAAGTTGTGTGGTAGGGACTAGGGTTTGGGTGTTTGGTTCAAATCAAGGTCGTGGCGCCGGAAGTTCGCTAGCTGTTCGCCCTGCCGCCGCTCGAGCCAGAAGAAGCAGAATGGACGTCGCTCGCTCTTCGCCCGGACTTCGTTTGAGCGAAGTACTGTTGCTCGCTCTCCGCTCGCTTTTTGCTCGAGCGACAGTGTTATATAGAAAATCGTATTTTCGATTTTTGGAAAGTTTGACACGGCCTATGACTCCAAATTGCCCTTAACTATAAATACAAAGGCTGTGAATGAATTTCAAATAGGGGTTGCTTCATTGTGCTTTCATATTAGAATACATTCATATTATCGTGAAGATATCTAAGAACACAACCAACTAGAGAATTCATCAATCTTATTCTTGTGATCCGGCAACCAATATTTTGGGAAAAAACATCAAGTTTGTAAAGACAAAACACCGATACTTCTTCATCTGTTGAGGAAGGGACTTTCTCAAAGGGGGATTGAGGGAGGTGGACGACAAGTGCAGGAATTGGACAAGAACGTGAGGTTTTTGAAATTCCACTTGGTGATACAATCAGCTAAAGACAAGGAGGCTGTAATGGACAGCAGATTGGGCTGCAGGAGGTAGATCGGGAAGCTAGTAGGAGACTAGTAGTATCTACGGCAGTAGATCGTGAGACTGGAACAGCGGGTCTGACTGGGTACGGAGTTTGGCAGAACTTGTACTGGCTGAATTGGTATAGTGGAACTTGCTGGCTTGGTCCCGGAGTTTTACCCACGTTGGGGTTTTTTCGTCATTATATCGTGAGTTGTGTTTGGTATTATTTTATTTACTTTACGCAAATCGACAGTTCAACATAGGAATTAACTGGACTGTATGTTTAATCATCTAGACAATTAATTAAAGTGACGTGTTGCTTTGATTAATCAATTCTGCAGTGAGGTCGAATAATAAATTGATTGGAACGTAAACTTGGTAATATCTAAAACTTGAATTTGACGTAGTAAAGCATTCTCGTGAATTTCCAAGTGGTTGTAGAACGTTCTTAGAACTTTCAATTAGAGAAGAGGAGAAACTAGGTCCTTCTTCGGTTCATGAGTACAATTCCTCCATCCACTTCACGAAGGCCAAAATGATTGGAGATGCCTTGAATACATATAAAAAAATGAAAGAGATGAAAATCCAGCCAAACGTGTTTACTTTCTTCCATCTGATTTGTGGATATGCTTCTTTGGGAATGTACCGTGACATCACGATCTTATGAGGGGATATTAAGAGGAGCATGGAGAATTAGAATACAATATACAACAGAGATTTGTACGAGTTATTGCTTTTAAATCAAATAGGGATGAATCCAAATCTTGACATTCTCACTTGCAAGTTGCAACTTACAACCATTCGAGTAGCTGGCCCCTTATTGGTTTGCAAGTTGGTTATGGAGTTTTCATATTTTAAAATTCAAATCTCCAAGTATAAGGACGAATAAATTTAGTTTAAGAAAACAATGTGAACTTGTTAAACATGAATACAATCATAGTACGTTAGACGATTATTGTCACGAATGATTAAAAATTACACACTTGTGACTTGTTCAACTTTATGAGCATTGCATGGACGAATTTACAACAAAAGACCGTGAGTTCCTCGACAATCTATAATCTTAACACTATATGCTGTTTATATTTTCTTGTCTTGTTATTCCCTTGCGGCAGCCTCACCATATTTTTAAAGTATCTACTTATTCTTTATTATAAAAATTAGCAATAAAAAAAAAAAAAGGATTCCACATTAATAAAATATTGTAGATAAAAACAATTTTTTGCGAGAATGGATTTTTATAGAAGAATTATGTATCAAATAAAATATTTGTTTCATACTGGGTACACTACTTTTTAAGGGTTCTTTTAAAAAATTAAAAATGGTATTAGTTGTACGAATTTTACAAAATAAAAAAAAATTGCAGAAAATTTCCATAATGTTTATTTTCTATAACGGATTCCCCCGTCAGTTAATGTAATTTTATTTTTTAGCCTGGTGTATTTGTAATATAGTTAATAATTATTATTATATAATATTTAACTACACTCTTTTCTTTTCTCATTTATAAGATTTCTTTCATTAAAATTACAAAGCAGCTGGCCATCTGTCTTTGTCATATCAGAAGGAATCTACAACGCTAGGCACACACTCTGACACAAGGCCTATCTCCCTCCCTCCGAACACACACTTGAAAGTGGAGGTGGTGTTTGTATGGCGTTGGAGGCGGCGAAGCTGGTGGCGGGGCTGAGGGAAACCTTTGGGAGTGGCAAAACCAAGAGCTACGAGTGGCGGGTGTCCCAGTTGAAGGCCATTGTGAAACTAGCCGATGAACGTGAGAAAGACATAATTGGTGCTCTTCGCTCTGACCTCAACAAATCAGAATTCGAATCATATGTCCATGAGGTCACATAATTCATTCTCGTATTACAGTTCTTAAATGTGTATGTATTCATGTTTCTTGGGACGAAGTGTCTGCAGGTTCTGATAATCCTTTTTTGTTGCTTTGTTTTCTCTGAAGAAAATGTAAAATTATGGGTTCTTTTTCTTTAATTTGTATTTGATCTGATGGAAATTGATTTTCTTTGCAATTCTGGTATTTTACAAATTGAAGAGGATTTTTGTTTTAATATGTTGTAAGTCAACTGATATGCATGAGTAAATCAAGGAAATACGGTTTCTGGGTTTTGCTTTTGCAGTTTTTGAAGAGGAAATTCAAATAAATAAATGCACCATCTCCAACTGCTTAAACTCTTAGGCGAATTGAATTTAAGTCCCACCGCTTGCCATTTATGAAAAATGTACGAGTATCAAACCTTCGATAAGTAAAAATTATGCATCTGAGGGTCGTGTTGAAAACTAGCTTCCTTGTATTCGAATTCATTTCTTAACAGCTCCAAGTTCATAGAAAATAAATTTTACTCCAATGTCATGTTTAAATCTTTTAACAATTAAAGATCGTTGGTTTCATCTCCAAAACATTCATCCCTTTTCTATTATTGTTGTCCTAATCAAGATTTGAAATGTTTCCAAAAATGGACAATTCTTCCACAGATAGCAGCATTCAATGTGCGTGAAGTTCTGTTTGAGTAACTAGTAGCCAAATGCATTAAATACAAATAAATATTGTGTCAAGTTTTGATTCTTTTCGTGTTTTTGAAATTTCATTCGCTTGCATCTGATTAACATTATGTATGTTGTAGATTTCTGGAGTAAAAAAGTCGTGCAAGTTGGCATTGAAGGAATTACATCAATGGATGACTCCAGAAAAGGTATATTGACTAATGACTCTATTATAAAAACTCGGAAGCTGATTGTTCACTTGGTTATCTGTCGAATAAGGGTAATTCCAATGCTAATAGTCTGTGATTGCAGGTGAAAACCTCATCGACCACGTTTCCATCGTCAGCTGAAATAGTTTCAGAACCCTTGGGTGTCATAATGGTCATATCGACTTGGAACTATCCTTTTTGTATGTCGATTCCTATTTCTCCTTGTTCTTTGTTCACATGTTTATTTCTCGACTGTATAAAACACGTTTCAGTTGTGACGTTTCCCTTCAGTGTTATCTCTTGATCCGATTGTTGGAGCTATCTCAGCTGGTAATACTGTAGTGTTGAAACCTTCAGAAATCGCCCCTGCCACATCCTCAATGCTTTCAAAGCTTATCCATGAATATATGGATTCTTCGGCTGTGAAAGTTGTTGAGGGTGCGGTTCCTGAAACAACTGCATTGCTGGAGCAAGAATGGGATAAAATATTCTATACAGGTATTAACGAGTTCAATCGCTTGTATTTTTCATCTTAAGAAGAAATAAATAATTGTAGGCGTTTATCTTTACAATCTTGAAGGGAGTTGCAAGGTGGGACGCATTATACTAGCTGCTGCTGCAAAGCATCTAACACCCGTGATTTTGGAGCTTGGTGGAAAATGTCCAGTGGTTGTCGATAAAAACATTAATTTAGAAGTAATGATTTATTTTCTTATCTGTTATATTGTGCCACGACCAGCATCTACTTCTATTTTTACCATTGGTATTCTTCATTTTCAAGGTTGCTGCAAGACGCATAATTGCAGGCAAGTGGTGCTCAAACAACGGACAAACTTGTGTTGCCCCTGATTACGTGATAACTACAAAAGCGTTTGCTTCAAAGTTGGTAAGTTTTTGGGTGTGATTGAAGTTCCATATAACACACACCAGAAAAGATATTTGTGGTATGTTTGGTAAAGTGTATTAAAGATGACTCGACTGTATCAAGAAAAATAAACTTGCATATTTTTCTATCCAACAGACGAGCACTTAATTAGATTAATTGACTTCTGATGTCAACTCCTCAGATAGATGCTTTGATTTCTGAACTGGAGAAATTCTTTGGGAAGGAACCGTTGAAATCACAAGATCTATCGCACATTGTAAATTCCAACCACTTTAATCGCTTGGAAAAATTATTGGACGATGAGAAGGTTTCAGATAAGATAGTTCATGGAGGTCAACGGGATGAAACCAATCTGTGAGTTCCAAAGATAATTTTAACATTTTTGTTGAATACTAAATATAAATAATTGTATTCCCTCTCCAACAGCTTAAACTTTTTTTTAGGTGAGGTGACTCAACATTCTTTTTCTTATTCAACAATACTTAAATCAATATAGATTTTGTGTCAATGTTATTGTTCTCCCCTCTATAATGGCAGAAAGATTGCTCCCACTATTCTATTGGATGTTCCGGAAGATTCTTTAATCATGAACGAGGAGATATTTGGTCCTTTACTTCCAATTATCACGGTAAAAATTTGGATCCTTCGTTGAAACTTTTCGTAGAGCCTCATTTTTGTTATGAATGTGAGGAAAAACATGTCCCATATTGGTTAGATATGGAGACGACGTGGGGTTTGTAAGTGGTTTAGGCTACTCCACCTAATAGGTTAAATATTTTAGATGGAAATCATGTAGTCCTCAACTGAGTATTTGAGATGGACTGAAGAAGAAATTGCTTGAGGGGCCGTAATGATCACATGTGGGCTATATTGATGTGCTGCTTCATTCGAGTTGGAAACTTCTCAAATCGGCTTGATATGAAGATGGGGATCGTGTGACTCCGCCTAATAAGTTAACCTTTCCGAATATAACCCCAGTACTAGACCATTATAAATGAGATGTGTGTCAACATAAACATGGCGAGATTGTGGCAAACCTGTTTGACATTTTTTGCTTTATTTTAATTTTAGCTTGGGATAGTTTTAATTGGAAATATTAATTTTTTCTTTTATGAAGGTCAACAAAATTGAAGACAGTATCAGTGTGATCAATACTAGAGAGAAGCCGCTTGCTGCTTATTTATTCACAGATGAGAAAAAGCTCGAGGAAGAGTTCATAGGAAGTGTCTCAGCAGGGGGAATGTCGATTAATGAGACTACTCTGCATGTAATTATTCGTAGAGTTGAACATATGCCAACTATATTATACGTATATTGTTGCATATTTACTAGTACTATGTTTTTCATTAGGTGTGACGCTTTTCATCTCTGTCATGTAATTTCTACGTGGTTTTGAAAATACTCTGAGAACATGAAGTTGGTATTTTGCTGGTGCAGGTAACAGATAACTCTTTACCATTTGGAGGCGTTGGTGAAAGTGGAATGGGATCGTACCATGGGAAATTCTCTTTCGATGCTTTCAGCCATAAGAAGGCAGTTTTACGTCGTAGTTTTGCTGGGGATGCGGCTGCAAGGTACCCGCCATACACACCGGAGAAATTGCGTCTCATCAAGGCACTATTAGGTGGCAATATACTTGGTGTTGTTCGAGCTTTAGTTGGTTGGTAACATTCAATTTTGGCTTTATTTGTCTCTAGAGATTCGTTACTTTGTATTACTTGTAAATGTAGAACGACATTTGCCTCTTTTCTATGTGTATCTTTTGTTCCGTTTGATTCTCCATTCTCCATTATGTGGACTGAAAAATCTAGTCTAATTTCATCTCATTAGGAAGATTATTTAAATGCGATGTGATCAAGGGGGGAAAAGCTACCTAGATTAATTTAATCCATTTTTAATAATAGGCCGGTTGAGCCAATTTTGTACTAGTTCACTTGAACAAGTAAATGGCCCAACCATGTCACCAAATTCTATTACATTGTTCAAGTCCATATACAGCCACCAGGTTGAACCAAGATTGACTGGGTCCAGCCTATTAGACCAGCCTTAACTCGACTTACCCTTTTTTGGGGGACAGTTATATTCGCAACATATTTATAAATACATTATATTTAATTGAAGGATGTGTGTTTGAATTAATATCAAAACATTGTTTAAAAATGTATTTTTTTTTTAAAAGAATGGGGCTTAAACATGGGCTAACTAGCAAATCTTGTACTTGATCATGGTGTTCATCTAAAAAATATCGTTAGCATACTTTAAAATAAGAGAAATATATTTTGTCTTAATTTTACTTTAGCTTCTTTTTTTCTTTTTTCTTTTTTTTTAATAGAAGGTTTTTTTTATTTGTAATTATTTGAGAATAAGAATGTGAAGAAAAATGAGGATATAAATGTTATAATGAGTAAAAGTTGGAACTTTTTATGCAATTAAAATGTGGCGGGGGCGATATATCTAGCTTTTTATTAATGTCTTGTTTTATTTATTTGGACATTATTTGAGTTAGAAATACCATTGAATTTTTTATTAATTCACAGGGTTTCATCTTCGTTTATTTAACATTTTTTTTCCCAATATACAAACAAAGAACATTTCATCAATCAATTTCACTTCTTCAATGAATAATGTTGAATTAAAAAAAATACTTATACGTTATTCCAAAATAATAATTCAACTAAAATATTATTCTCAATAAGTTAAAATAGACTACATGAATCACTTTTTCGCATCAATGCAAGGATTTAATATTGTATTATAAGATGTGATTAAAAAAAATAAAATTATTCTTGTCGTTAGCAAGTGAAACCATAGATGGTGACAACGTGCAAACTTGTTGCTCCTTGATGAAGTCTCATTAAATTGATTAATTATGAAATAAATTATGGGATATGATTGTGATTTTTGGGAATTAAATTAATATGCATATGGTGATAAGATCTGCAACCTTGATTTGGAGTTTGTGATCACTTATATTGAAGTTTTATTTTTTCGATATACCTAAACAAAAACATGAAGTGGGGGTTGTTTTAGTCGAACTCTCTCTGTAGATCGTTATTGTACATTACTAACAAATTTTGTTCACTAGGCGTTACAATAATCTCAAATTGACTATATTATCCATTATCTCCCAGGTAAATATTTTTTTCACTATAAATAATAGTGTGGTTCTTCTACGTTCACAACATACTGTGATTATAACTATCTATCATGTCTTAAGTGTCAAAATTTTCTTTAGGGTTAGGCGCCACACCTAATTGACAAACTAGTTATTTACGCATTTATATAAATTTGACATTAGATTCCATGAATCAAGTTTTTTCTTCAAGTACTTCTAAAATAATAAGTTCGTAGTAATCTCAAATCGAAAATTAAATTGAAACTTTTTGAGTTAGTCTCCACACCTAATCGAATTACTAGTTTCCCTCGCATTCTTAAGACTCTGACGTTAGATTAAAGATACTTTCTAAATGGAAACATTAACATCATGAATCAAGATTTCTGACATATTAATAGAATAAATAATATTTCTATTAATCTAGAGTTTAGATGATCATCGATCTATAAGGCAGTGACTCATTACCACCTTGTCTAATATCTAAAAATATATTCATACCTCATTGGATATTCCCACTACCACATAGACGGATGATCGTAAGAAGTATAGATGAATAGTAGCATTATTTGATGATGATTTTCATCAATCTAAAGACGTGGACTCCATTCATCAAGTGATCATTATGGGGCTACATAGCTTAAAACCTCCTAATAGATAGCATTAGTAAAAATGAAGAGTAATTCTGATTGCACAGAATTCATTTTACGGAATCAAACCAGATCTCTCACACAAGGTAGGTCTCACTCCGGAGCCCAATGTAATAAAAAAATGATAAAAAAAATATCGACCCCACATGGTGTGAGACTTCTGTAAGAAGTCTGTGTGAACTGAGGTCTGTAACCCCAGCTCGGTTGAAAAATGAATTTGAAAAAAGCAAGCTTTTAAACGCGGCCCAATGCAGCCTGCCATCTTCCCCTTCCCAAATGAAACCAAGCATATAAACCTCCATATATAGCTCATAACTGTCAAAAAGCATCAAAATAGCCGTCTCTGTATAAAAAGGCCATATTCCCTTCTCTACTGCATCAATATTCATAGCACTTCAAAAGCATTGGCTTCTGTATCCGCACACATACACAAACTTTAAAGTGGGGTGTTGGTGTTTGTTGATAGTATGGTGGTGGACGTGGCAGAGGTGGTGACGGAGCTGAAGGCAACCTATACAAGTGGCAAGACGAAAAGCTACGAGTGGCGTGAGTCGCAGTTAAAGGCCCTGATAAAAATGGCCAATGATCATGAGAAAGAGATAATTGAAGCTCTCCGTTCTGACCTCAATAAACCAGAATTTGAAGCCTTTGTCCATGAGGTCACATAATTTACACTTGTTTTCCTTATAACTAGGAGTGTATAGTAGAGTTCTTAAATAGTATGCTCATATAATGACTCTACTCGCAGCTTCGAGATTTATAGCTTGGCCAGTCGACTTATAATTACTTGAACACCTTCCCAGATTTCTCATTATTTTGTTTCTAACAACTGGCACCGGAGCAAGCACGAGGGAAATCTCATATTGCCAATTTAAAACTTGACCTTTGGAATTATAGCTAGATAGGCCCTTTTATGAGCTAGTCCCAAAGACGAGTTTTACAAAGTCTTGTATAAACCAGTTTCTTGGAACCAATCGTCTTTTTTGATTGCCATCCAGTGCTTTATTTCTACTGTCTTTTCATTCTCAGCATCTGATTAGTGTTATATATTATGTAGATTTCTACTGTCAAATCATCGTGCAAGTTGGCATTGAAGGAATTACGCAGATGGATGTCTCCAGAAAAGGTACTTTGACTCAATTACTATGAACTTTCACCTTATTGTTATCTTGATCATCAGTCAAATAAAGGTGTTACAGAGCTAATTATTTGTCGTCGCAGGCGAAAACCTCATCAACTACATTTCCCTCATCAGCCGAAATAGTTTCAGAACCCCTCGGTGTTATATTGATCATATCAACTTGGAACTATCCTTTTTGTACGTTGATTCCGGTTTATTTGTGTTCTTTGTTCACGTGTTTTAATTATCGATTATATAAAACGTGTTTCAATTGTGATTGTTCCTTTCCCCTGTAGTGTTATCTCTTGATCCAGTTGTTGGAGCTATTGCAGCTGGAAATGCTGTAGTGTTGAAACCATCGGAAATTGCTCCTGCCACATCCTTGCTACTTTCAAAGCTTCTCGGGGAATATATGGATTCCTCGGCAGTGAAAGTTGTTGAGGGTGCTGTCCCTGAAACAACCGCATTGCTGGAGCAAAACTGGGATAAAATATTCTATACAGGTATGCTGAATGGAATCACTCGTGGATTCTACTCCCCAATAATCTTTTACCATTACGGTGTGGACTTCCTTAAATTTTCATATGTAAGTGACCTTGCTAAATAAGTATTCAAACAAGTAAATTCGTAGGAAATGGAAAGGTGGGACGTATTGTATTAGCTGCTGCCGCAAAGCATCTTACCCCCGTGATTTTGGAGCTCGGTGGAAAATCTCCGGTGGTTGTTGATGAGAACATAAATTTAGAAGTAATTATATCTTCCATTATTAAAATAACGCCAAATTTGAATTTTTACAGAGCCAAAACTATTGTGTGCTGCTTTTTAACCTTTGGTATTCTGCATTTTCAAGGTCGCCACTAGACGGGTAATTGGAGGCAAGTGGGCCTCAAACTGTGGGCAAACCTGTGTTTCCCCTGATTACGTAATAACTACAAAAGCATTTGCTTCAAAGTTGGTAAGTTTTCTCCATTTGATTGAAGATCCATATAACTTAGACGATGTGGATATTGAATTTCTACGTTCCAATAACTTCTGAAGTCATTTCTCATCAGATAGATGCTCTGATATCTGAACTGGAGAAATTCTATGGGAATGAACCTCTGAAATCACTAGACTTATCGCGCATTGTAAATTCCAGTCACTTCAACCGCTTGACAAAATTAATGGATGATGAGAAGGTATTCGGTAAGATAGTCCATGGAGGTCAACAGGATAAAACCAATCTGTAAGTTCGGAAGCTTGATTTTACCCTTATGATTTTAAATTAAACTTGAATTTTTATCGAGGTTATTATTCTCCTGTCTATCCTGGCAGAAGGATTGCTCCAACTATTTTGTTGGATGTTCCAGAAGATTCTATGATCATGAACGAGGAGATATTTGGTCCTTTACTTCCCATTATCACGGTAAAACTTTACATCATGTGGCGAACTTTTCTGAGCCCCATTATAAATGAGATATACATCAACACGAAAACAAAGAGCTAAATTTATGATGTATTTCTGAAAAATCATAATTAGTCATTTTTAGACGCCAACAATTTGTTAGAAAATCTTGCATATGATGCTACTATTGTTATGAATACAGAGGAAAACACTTGTTTGACTTTGTTATCTTTTCTTTTGTGAAGGTCGATAAAATTGAAGACAGTATCAATGTTATCCATGCTAGAGAGAAGCCTCTTGCTGCTTATTTATTTACGAATGACAAAAAGCTAATGGATGAGTTCGTAGGAAGTGTCTCAGCAGGCGGTTTGTGCATTAATGACACTACTCTGCACGTAATTGTTCTTCCTGGATTATAATCCTTACAAAAGTTATTATAAAATTTGAACAGATGCCAATTATATTAAGCATATATTGTTTCGTTTATAATTGTACTATGATTTTCATTAGCTTGGACCATTTTTTCTCCCTTCGAATTTTGTTGCCGCACGCCTCTAGGGGTCATGTAAAACGATGAGCTTATCAAAAGAAAATGGGTGATGGGAATGACCCGAGTCATAATAACAAACTTGCTGGTGCAGCTTGCAGAGTCATCTTTACCATTTGGAGGCATAGGGGGAAGTGGAATGGGATCATACCACGGGAAATTCTCTTTTGACGCTTTCAGCCATAAGAAGGCAGTTTTACGACGTAGTTTTGCTGGAGATATATCTGCAAGGTACCCACCATACACAACTAGGAAGCTTCAACTTCTGAAGGCACTGCTGAATGGCAGTATACTTGGGATTCTTCGAGCTTTATTTGGTTGGTAAGATCCAACCGTGTTTTAGCTATTCCATTTGGTCGAACACTTACATCAGCAGTAAAAGGTCTGTGTTAAGTATGTGCTTTTATGATAGAGAATAATGTATTGTGGCTAATTGGCTCCACATTTATTTGAACTGTTAGGCACCTTAGAAAATTTTGTATATATTTTGCATTGTCTGAAACAACAATTTTCAATATAAATCTATTTCATTACGTATTCAGTTTGTTGATTTATCAAGTTCTTGATTTTTCCATATTTGTGATGCTTGTGCATGATAAAAATTGAACCTTGGAAATAAAGATCCTGTCAAATATTGTACAAAACAGCAGTAAATATCATAACATGATATTATGAAGTGGATTCAATGCCTCATTCTGCGATTCAGGGAAAGTGACTCAAATTGGAATGTGAAAACAAGGTAAAAGTGCAATAAATCATTTTGACTACTCGATTCTGTTCTTCTAGTTTTTATATCTACTGAAAGATCTAAATTGAGTGGATCATTCAAAGCGACAGCAAGGACACATTCTCAAATTTTATGTACACAGTCATTTCTATGCTACAAAAGTTGGTGATTTACAATTTCGAAAACCAGAGATTGTACTGAATTACGCAAACTCCAGTGAATTACTAGAGTTGCTTTCTTCTAAGTTACTTTTAACCTTTTTTTACCATACAAGGGATTCCAGGATCTTTACATACAAAACAAATTAATGTTCAACTGAAGCCTCAATATATTTTGTGCTGTAAAAGATGCACATCTACTATGCATTCCGGGAATACGTGAAATTGTAAATGGCACAACGGAAAAGATATTGCTCGTTGGCACATGGGAAAGAAGAGGAAGCGGGATTGTTTATTCTCAGTAAAGTTGATATCAATTCATCACTTTCCTCAGAGACTTATTTACTCTCATTGCTTAGAATAATACAGAGTACAATTGGCTTCAGGCAAATCAATTTCCGAACTTGCCAATGCTCATTCAAGCTGGCCTTACAAAGAAAGGAAGATGTATAGTATTATCTGGTAGAGGCCACATGTTGATTTCCAAATGTTTAAATTATATGAAATGTTAAAAGAAAATGTTTGGAGGCCTATAAATTCTCAATATAATTGCCCACTGTTCGTGCAGGCAAAATAATAATAATAATAAATAAATAAATAAATAAATCTAACAAGAATAATATTCTACAACTAGCATTTCTTTTCTTCTCAAAGCGACCCACTGGACACATGCTTTGTTTGGGTTCGGTCCTGTTTCCTTTGGTCAATACTGTGGTTGTTCTACCCACACACGTGTTATTCCATCATACATTGGTATCTCCAAAGTTGTTCAATACAAACAATAAAGACAAAACATCTAATGGATTGGCTAATCCTTAATTCAGAAATTAAGAATAGGTTTCATTTGAATCATTCAACAATATAATTCTGACCTTCACCACTAGATGTCAAATAAAGATATATATTGGCAACCGCCCCTACTTGATTGGTGAATTTTCCAAAGTTTGATAACCCTTTTCCAATTTTTGATTTGCTTGGAAACAAATATTCTGTCAGATATTATACAAATCCTAAGATAACATAATTAAGTAGATTATATCATCAATTGGAACTCCTATATATGTAAGTTTAATCTCACACATTCTGCAGTTTCGAAAAGTGATTCAAAATGAAACGTAAAAATGAGCGAAAAGTGAAAATAATCCTAATGTGGTTTATGCTTTATATTCTACAATTTCAGGTTTGTTTCACACATGGAAATGAAGTGCAGAACGTAACAGGAGTGACGGATCAATCTGGTACTCCATCATACTATTTTCTAGTAGAAGGAGATGGTCTTAGAACGGGGTATTACAATCTGTTCCTTCTAAAATAAACATTCCATACAACCTGAAAACCATTATGGATATGTTTGGCATATAATACCGACAGGATTGAACTAAACAATAGAGAAGATTTTAACTTCTTTTTCTTGTTTAATACTTTTCATTGTTATCCAATCTGCCTTATGTAACTCTTCAATTTGCAGGTTTTTTCATGCTGCAGTTTCTGTGGGAAACAGATTAGATGGGTTCTATCTTAATATCGACACTGGCAGTGACCTCACATGGATCACTTGTTCCCCAACCAATATTCAGTTTCTAAAGGTACACTTCTTTCATATTTCAAGCTCTATAAACATGCAATTCACTTCACAAGGTAAGCTGAATTTGAGAAACATTTCATTGGGAGTTGCAGCCTTTTAGCACATATGAAACCCCTCACGAACCTTACAAGACCAAGAACAATTTCATATCATGCGAGGATGCCTCAACTTGTGGACTGGTCGAAAAACCAATAAATCCACAATGCAGTAAGCAAAATCAGCAATGTGATTATCAGATTGAATATGCAGATCAAGGTTATCTCTTGGTGTTCTGGTTAAGGACAAATTCTTTCTCTCTCCCTCCTTGAAGGGCAGTTTGATACATCTCGTGCCCACTCTCACCTTTGGGTAAGTAAATTTCTCATTTTGAAAATCAAACATAGTTGATAGTTCTACATATCACTACGAGTATTTGAACTTACTTCCCTCAATTTTGGTTGTTCTTTTGATAAATCAGATTACCGTTTTATGAGAGTTAGGTCAACCAAATACATATGTACCCAGTATATTCTTGAAACACCCGAAATACTCTTAAACAATTTGCTGATATAGTTAGGCTCCACAAATTCGATCACTATCGTTGTATACTAATCTTTAAAGAACGTAATTTATTTTTGGCTTTATATTTACAGTAGTCATCCTACTGGCAGGTGTGGATACCATTAGGAATTTTCTCCTTCCCTTCGTCCTCCTTTTGCAGATGGGGTCCTAGGTCTCGGAACTGGAAAAACAAGCATTTTATCACAGTTAAGCGAAAAAGGTATAATTAAGAAGGTCATGGCCCTGTGCTTGAGTGAAATTGACCCTGGATATCTTGTCCTTGGAGATTCTCAATCCAATTTACCAGGAATTATATGGATGCCATTGTCAAACAATCGCCTGGAGTAAGAAAAATTAAGATAGTTTATATCAAAATCCATTTAACTAAGAATTAATGAAAGTATTGATTAAAATCACTAATATTACAGGCCAAATAATATGCTTGGCCCTGCGGACCTCTCGTATAATGGAAATCTTCTTGCTTCAGGATTACTTTTTTTGTTCGACAGTGGGACTACTTTTAACTACTTCAGCCCTGTAATATATCAAGCTGTTCTTTCTAAGGTGAGATAGAAAACAGAGATAACAGCATGTTAGGCTAAGCACGAAAATAAGCAAAAGTTACTTTCAAGTATTCTTCTTGTTTTCAAACATGTTTGAGTAAGTCAGCTTTTTATATTTTTAAGTAAAAAGAGTTGTGTATTTTGAAAGTAACTCTCTCTTTTTGTCAAAGTAGATGACTTATTTTCAACTTTAATCAATTGAAACACTTAATCTTAAACCTTACTTATGTACTTGTAGCTAAAACTTTAAGGTTATCCAATTATGCTCTACATGTTAGATAACATTTTTAAACCACATTATCTAAAATTTTAATATGTTAAAGAGGTATACGTTTATTTATTTCATTAGTGTCTTCATCATACTTCCTCGCGTGTAGGATATATTCATTTTTCATCAAACGCATGCACAGTTTTTCATCAAAGGCATGTGCAGTTTTTGTGAATGAGTGGCAGTGAGACTTGAACACAAGATGTTTACTGATTTTTCAGGCGAAAGAGTTGGCACCGACACCAACAGTTGATGATCCATATCTTCCCATCTGCTGGAGACCTTTTCAGAATGGTTCTATATTTGGTTCCTTAAAATTGAGTTTCACGAGTAACAACAATGTCTATTTCGAACTAGCACCAACAGATTATATTATTATGAGCGTAAGTAGCATGATTTGTTGGAAATCATTACGAATCCATCAGTTTTAATAAGAAAGAATTGAATACTTATCAAGCTCTAAAATTCCAGCCTCAGGATAATGTGTGCTTGGGGATCCTAGAAAACCAGGAACTTGGACCAGAATTTGAAAACCTGAACATAATGGGAGGTAACAAAAATATATCGAAGGCATCGACAGAATAATTCGATGGATTTTTCGAATCTAATTCTCAATATTGACTGCACAGACTTTTACATGATACGGAAGCTGATGATTTTTGACCATGAAAATCAGAAAATTGGTTGGCTTAACCATGCTTGCAACCAATTATCTGAGCAGCTTTCTTGTAAGTTCTCACTTATTATTTTTTCTTACACGCGATTCTCAAAACTATAATATGATAAACAGGATATGATATAGATGCAACAATCAGACTTGTACATTCCCTAGATCTTGAGAACCACGAAGAGAATGAACCCATTTGTAAAGTTACAAATAAATATAAAAGGAATTTTTATTAGTTAAATGCACAAGTAACATAAGCCAACATCAACGTGGAAATTATTGTTTACTAAACGAACTCTCGATTTTATTTTTTTTCATTTTTATTTTTATTTTTATTTTTATTTTTATGCAGTAACGCAAAAGGCCATGAGTAAACGCTCACGAGAAAAGAGAATGAAAAAATGGCACAAAGGAAAAGATACTGCTCATTGGTACACCAAAAAGAAGAGGAAGCTGGACATTACACAATTCTCCCTAAAATAAGTTGATTTTGAGGTCAGATACAATTTTATGGTAATGGAATTTCACTACAGCATATATTTTCAAACCTATAATTGCTTCTGATTATTTCATCAGGCACCTCTTGGTCAATGCGACCTTCTGTTGGTTGCTACTAGCCTAAACAAGAATTGCACTTCTTAGAAGGCCACTATGTTGATATGTAATCTAATAGGCATTGCATGTCGTAAAAAGATAGTATTTACAACATGACTTTATACGGCATTCACATGTACGTCATAAGGATTTGTTACGATACACAAATGTATGCCATAGAAAGCAAACTCTGTTGTAGTGAGCATTGGTGAGTGAATTATCCAAATGGTTACTGAACTTTGTAAAAGGTCATCACTGAATTTTACAAAAGGTTTCCACGAGTCACCTTGGAAAACCTTTTGCAAAATTTAGTGATAAATGATGTGATTGTTAAAGTTTAGTGGTCTCGTGAAAACTTTTAGCAAAGTTCAGTGATGAGTTGGGTGATTTTTAAAGTTCAGTGATCACGTGGAAACTTTTTGAAAAGTTCAATGATCATTTGGGTAATTCACTCGAGCATTGGTACTTGGTTTTGAAGAAAACATGGCTCCTTGAAAAGATCTTTGTAGCTTAGCACGTGCAAGAGTTGATTTTCTTTGTCGGAGACAAATGAAGGCACAAGTCACAAAAAAGNCTTGAAAAGATCTTTGTAGCTTAGCACGTGCAAGAGTTGATTTTCTTTGTCGGAGACAAATGAAGGCACAAGTCACAAAAAAGCAAGAGAATGAGAAAAAAATTGGGATTTATTTGATTTGATTGGTGGGGTATTATTTTTGTATTACATGGACCATTCATTACAATGAGTGACGTTGAATTCTTCATCTCCAATTTCTCAATTTTCACTTGTTCCACTTTATTAGCATTCACTCTCTCAAATGGCACTATAAAATGTTAAACCACATTGTTAAAATATTAATTTTTTTAGATAAAGTGGTCCATTATAGTATCATGATTCTAAGTTTTAATCAAATTATCATCAATTATAAAAATTTCAACAATTGATTTTTAAATAACTGAAAAAATAAATGAAGTCAATAACAGAGACGAGTGGTTTAACACAAAAACAGGCTTTTCTTGTTGAATTTACAATGAATTGCAAAATATTTATAGAGAAAAATTACATATGGATTTTCCCCCGTTGCAAATTCGTAGAAAATGCTTATTAGGCCAAGCTGTTTTTGTCTCAGTTGACTCTTTTATTTTAGTTGCATTTTCTAACATATTTTTCTATCTACCCGATTTTAGGTGAAAGAGGTGGCAGAGAAGATGGCAACCCGAGTTGAGGATCCCCATCTTCTCATGGGTTCTGACGGTCTTTGGGTTCCTTGAGTTTGAGCTTCCCAAGTAACAACAATGTCTATTTCGAGCTAACATCAGGAGACTATATTACTTTTTAGCGTTAAGTCATAAGAAACTGTTGGAATTCATTATAGATGTATTAGTTTTTCATGCAAAGCTATCTTTAATTGTAGCCTATGGATAACGTGCATGTGCTCGGCATTTTAGAAAGCCTGGAGCTTGAGACCTGAATTTCGGAACTTGAACATAATATGGGGTAACAAATACCAAGGCATATATCAAAAAATAAAATAAAATTAACTTAATAGATTTTTTGGACCTAATTCTCGAGGTTGGCGGCATATATTTTAGCATGAAATATAAGTAAATGATTTATGACTGAAAGCCAGAAAATTTGTTGGCTTAACAAGGACCGAAATCATTTACCAGAAAATTGGTTGGCTCAACAAGGGAAAAAATATTGCTCATTATTGGTACATGAGAGAATTAAAGGCAGTTCGCTATAAGAAATATTGCCTTTCACTGTATGTAAAATGCAACATTTTTTAATTGACTGTTGTAAAAGTGGTCTATCTCAACATTAACTAAGTGTATGTTGCCATTTATTATAAAATTGAGATTTTGCAACAATATTTAATAAATGTTGGTATTGTTTCCTTTTGCAACGTTCACTTGGCTGTTGCAAAAAAATTTACATGTTTCGCATTTTTTGCAACGGTCAGTGAACTTTGTTAAAACCTCGTCATTTTTTAACATGTATTGTCAGTTGTCGTATTCTATTACTCTACAACATCATCGAATCCCACAACGTGCATTTGCATATAGTGAAAGGTGTTTCACAACTTTTGTGCTCATTGCAAAAGGTGGTTTTTGATGTAGTGGTTGGATATTAATTCACCCTAAAGTTGATTTTGAGGTCTGATACAACTTTGTGGTAGTAGAATATCAGCACACCAGAAATTTCAAACTTATAAGCATATATTTGGTACACAAAATAATAAATGGCTTAACAATACAATGGTTGATATTTTAAATTTTTTGTCCCATCTACCTAATCGAATGTACCGTAATTTTCTAATTAGTTTTCAGGCACTCAATTAATTAATGAGACACTCTTTCAGTTGTGTTTTGCCAGAAGAATAATTGCATTTCTTGGAAGAGCATCATGTTGATACACTGTTATATACGTTGTATTGAAGTTTGGTTGAGAGGATAGTTGGCTTGAAAAGATCTTAGCACTTTAGCCTGCCTAAGTCATGAGGCAGCTGGAAACCAGATTGGAAAACTTGCCAATATCACAAAGATTTAGATGTACTTGCTTGTATTTTGATTCAGCAGATTTGTATAGTTATTAAGTTTAATTTGTTGTTCTTTTTTAAATAACAATTTTTAAGTATAACTAGTACCAATATTTATCAATTATGCAGACTATTAATGATCGTTTGATTTCCCGCAAGTGAATGGGATCGTAAACAAGTAATGTCATCAAACTATTAATGATCTTTTGATTTTCCATAAGTGAACGGAATTGTGAACAAGCAATAAAGTAGTAAATAGAGTGTCAAACCCATAATGAATATGTACTTAATCTAATGCCAATTAATTTCAACATTAATTGAATAACCAAATTCGTTTGAGTATCTATACTATATATCTAATCATATTAACTAAGTTAATTGCGAAAGTTTTTGTCAAATATATGAGATGAATTGTTAAGATGTCGAATACTTCTTGTTATTCCATTTTTAGTATAACAATTAAAGTTACAATTTAAAATCATTTATATTGGTCAATGTTCCTAATTTAATTGAAAGTCTTTCTTGATAGTGATCAAATATATTTCCTTCATGTGATTCTTCTATCTCTCGATGAAAGATGCAAATATGATAAATGCATTAACAAGTGTTAGAACATCTATTGAAACCATATAAAGTATATATATATATAT
>NW_019241978.1:0-1671 GCF_002742605.1 Olea europaea var. sylvestris | reverse complement strand
TTTGGAACGGTTGGATTGTCGGCGATCGAAGATCTGAGTGTGACTTTTGCATACGGTGTCCATTTTGGGCCCATAAGTACTTTCTGGAAATGTTGCGATCCATTTGGATTTAACCCACCCTTTTGCTCACATCGTTTGAGGGATTTTGGTCGTTTGTGGATGAACAAGCAGTTGCTTATTTGGAATGCTTGGATTGTCGACTACCGAAGAACTGAGTGTAACTTTTGCATACGGTGTCCGTTTTGGGCCCATAAGTACTTTTCGAAAATGTAGCGATCCTTTTGAATTAAACTCACCGCTTTGCCGTGACGTATGTTGGATTCTGGCCATTTTTGGAATAACAAGCACTTGCTCATTTGGAACGGTTGGATTGTCGGCAATTGAAGGTCTGATTGTGACTTATGCATACGGTGTCCGTTTTGGGCCCATAAGTACTTTTTGGAAATGTTGCCATCCATTTGGATTTAACACACCCTTTTGCTCACATCGTATGGCGGATTTCGGTCATTTGTGGATGAACAAGCAGTTGCTTATTTGGAATGCTTGGATTGTCGGCTACCGAAGAATTGAGTGTAACTTTTGCATACGGTGTCCGTTTTGGGACCATAAGTACTTTTCGAAAATGTAGCGATCCTTTTGAATTGAACTCACCGCTTCACCATGACGTATGATGGATTTTGGCCATTTTCGAAATAACAAGCACTTGCTTATTTGGAACGGTTGGATTGTCGGCTATCGAAGAACTGTGTGTAACTTTTGCATACGGTGTCCGTTTTGGGCTCAAAAGTACTTTTCGAAAAAGTAGCGACCCTTTTGAATTGAACTCACCACTTCGCCGTGACGTATGATGGATTTTGGCCATTTTTGGAATAACAAGCACTTGCTCATTTGGAACGGTTGGATTGTCGGCGATTGAAGATCTGATTGTGACTTTTGCATACGGTGTCCGTTTTGGGCCCATAAGTTCTTTTTGGAAATGTTGCCATCCAATTCGATTTAATCTACCCTTTTGCTCACATCGTATGAGCAATTTTGGTCATTTGTGGATGAACAAGCAATTGCCTATTTGGAATGCTTGGATTGTCGGCTATCGAAGAACTCAGAGTAACTTTTGCATACGGTGTCCGTTTTGGGCGCATAAGTACTTTTCGAAAAAGTAGCGACCCTTTTGAATTGAACTCACCACTTTGCCGTGACGTATGATGGATTTTGGCCATTTTTGGAATAACAAGCACTTGCTCATTTGGAACGGTTGGATTGTCGGCGATTGAAGGTCTGATTGTGACTTTTGCATACGGTGTCCGTTTTGGGCCCATAAGTACTTTTTGGAAATGTTGCCATCCATTTGGATTTAACCCACCCTTTTGCTCACATCGTATGAGGGATTTTGGTCAATTGTGGATAAACAAGCAATTGCCTATTTGGAATGCTTGGATTGTCGGCGATTGAAGGTCTGATTGTGACTTTTGCATACGGTGTCCGTTTTGGGCCCATAAGTACTTTTTGGAAATGTTACCATCCATTTGGAATTAACCCACCCTTTTGCTCACATCGTATGAGGGATTTTGGTCAATTGTGGATGAACAAACAATTGCCTATTTGGAATGCTTGGATTGTCGGCTATCGAAGAACTGAGAGTAACTTTTGCATACGGTGTCCGTTTTGGGCGCA
>NW_019241977.1:0-1671 GCF_002742605.1 Olea europaea var. sylvestris | reverse complement strand
GGTTTTTGTTCCCGATCAACCTATGAAATTTGAGCCCATTCCGACACAGTCGAGAAAAATGACGAAATTGCCCCCGGCGCGATATTTGTTTCCGATCAACCTATCAAATTTTAGCCAATTCCGACACAGTCGCGAAAATTGACGAAATTGCCATCGGCGCGATTTTTATTTCCGATCAAACTGCCAATTTTCAGCCAATTCCGACACAGTCGAGAAAAATGACGAAATTGCCGCCGGCGCGATTTTTTTTTCCGATCAACAAGTCAATTTTAGTCAATTCCGAAACAATCGCAAAAAATGATGAAATTCCACCCGACGCGGTTTTTGTTCCCGATCAACCTGTGAAATTTGAGCCCATTCCAACACAGTCGAGAAAAATGACGAAATTGCCCCCGGCGCGATTTTTGTTTCCGATCAACCTATCAAATTTTAGCCAATTCTGACACAGTCGCGAAAACTTACGAAATTGCCGCCGGCGCGATTTTTATTTCTGATCAAACTGCCAAATTTCAGCCAATTCGGACACAGTCAAGAAAAATGACGAAATTGCCCCCCGCGCGATTTTTATTTCAGATCAAACTGCCAAATTTCAGCCAATTCCAACACAGTCGAGAAAAATGACGAAATTGCCCCCGGCGCGATTCTTATTTCCGATCAAACTGCCAAATTTCATCCAATTCCGACACAATCGAGAAAAATGACGAAATTGCCCCCGGCGCGATTTTTTTTTCCGATCAACAAGTCAATTTTAGTCAATTCCGACACAATCGCAAAAAATGATGAAATTCCACCCGGCGCGTTTTTGTTCCCGATCAACCTGCGAAATTTGAGCTCATTCCAACACAGTCGGGAAAAATGACGGAATTGCCCCCGGCGCGATTTTTGTTTCCGATCAACCTGTCAAATTTTAGCCAATTCTGACACAGTCGCCAAAACGGACGAAATTGCCGCCGGCGCGATTTTTATTTCCGATCAAACAGCCAAATTTCAGCCAATTCCGACACAGTCGAGAAAAATGACGAAATTGCCCACGGCGCGATTTTTTTTCCGATCAACAAGTCAATTTTAGTCAATTCCGACACAATCGCAAAAAATGATGAAATTCCACCCGGCGCGGTTTTTGTTCCCGATCAACCCGTGAAATTCGAGCCCATTCCGACACAGTCGAGAAAAATGAAGAAATTGCCCCCGGCGCGATTTTTGTTTCCGATCAACCTATCAAATTTTAGCCAATTCTGACACAGTCGCTAAAACTGTCGAAATTGCCGTCGGCGCGATTTTTATTTCCAATCAAAATGCCAAATTTCAGCCAACTCCGACACAGTCGAGAAAAATGACGAAATTGCCCCCGGCGCGATTTTTTTTTCCGATCAACAAGTCAATTCTAGTCAATTTCGACACAGTCGCGAAAAATGATGAAATTACACCCGACGCGGTTTTTGTTCCCGATAAAACTTTCAAATTTGGGCCCATTCCGACACAGTCGAGAAAAATGACGAAATTGCCCCCGGCGCGAATTTTGTTTCCGATCAACCAATCAAATTTTAGCCAATTCCGACACAGTCGCGAAAACGGACGAAATTGCCGACGGCGCGATTTTTATTTCCGATCAAACAGCCAAATTTCAGCCAATTCCGACACAGTCGAGAAAAATGACGAAATTGCCCACGG
>NW_019241976.1:0-1671 GCF_002742605.1 Olea europaea var. sylvestris | reverse complement strand
AAATACAAGGTTCTTCACCCATTTTTTCTTTGTTTAATGTAATAATTTCATCCTTTATTTTCATGTGGCTGCTTAATGTTACTTATGAAATAACTATTTGAAAGCGGGAGGAAGGGGTATAAATGGGTTGAGACTATTTCACCATTGATGCTTGAAAAGAAAATCATATTTTTGTATTGAATTAATTGAGTAAGTGATGGTCAGTAGACGGAAGGACGTTTTCCACAAAGAAACGTGGAAATAAGGACAAAAATGTTAAAAAATGAAAGATATGAACGTTTGTTACAATGAACTTAAAAGGTAAAAACCTTATGTGCTAATTACCCAAAATAGTAATAATATCATAGCAAACTGAGGTACTACTACTATTATATATTATTTTAAATAATAGTAATTGACAATTTAGTCGAGTGGTCAAAGGCGCCAAATTTATGCTCTGGTAAAAAATGGTGTTGATTCAAATCCCATAGCTGTCGAGACTCAAAATATGTTTTTCACATTATTTGTAGGTTATTATTCAAATCAATTTGCTTTTAATAATGTTTAGGGCTTGTTTGGGTTTCATTATAATCTAAAGTTAAAGTTATACATTAATTTTAGTTATTCATTCACAAATACTATTCATATAATATTGTTTTTATCGTTTGTAATTCGGCTAAAATATTTGTGTTAAATTAACGATAAGGAATTTAATACTTATTAAAATGAGATATTTTTAATAAGAAAATAGTGAAATTATGACTAATATCCAATAATGAATTCTATTTCTTGACAAGGGTTTCCGTCTCTTTCAAGATGTTAATTTGTTAATTATGTTCTACTATATCATTTATAGGCTTCACTCATATAATTTTAAGTTCAAATTATTATAAGGTCCACTAGATGATTCGAAAGCATCATTTTTGCATAATATTTCTTGCAAAATTAGATGCACATTTTTGGATTGGTTTAATTGATAATTTAAACTGGTCAAATTTTAATTTTAATCATGAATTTCATAAGACTCACAACTACTACTCACTTTAACTCATGTTTCACGGGATTAAAATATTGATTTTAATTTAAATCAAAATCAATAATTAATTTCAGTCACATATTTTAGTAGACCAACTTTTTAATCACAAATTTCATCAATTTTTATAAAAATTATTAAAAATTTGATTTTAGCCTCCACCAAATAAAGGCTTATTATCCACATATTCTATATGACATATTTTATATTCATCACTCCTTTTTATTTTCTTATCAGATAATTATATCCAAACATGTTATAACTTCTTCGATAAATAATCTTGGTAAATATGTATTCTAGACGTAAGATTGACAATACATAAATTTATTTTTGTTGAAGGCGGAGTAGCTCTGAAACCATCTTGTTGGATCGGAAGGCGATGCAAGAATTGAGATTTAATGGTATAATATGAAATATGTAAGATCACAACCATAGAACAAGATTAAAGTAAAGAAACAAAAAGGAAGTTAATCAGAGGAACCTATGTTTTATTCAATAACAATATGAAGAGAATACAACTACAGTGCTAAAGCTTCACAAATCTAGAAAAAGGGTCTAATATTTTTAGGAAAAATCCACCCCTTGAAGTAGAGTTGTAGATGAAATAAAATGCCAAAATTTTTCGCATTTGATCTCATCAAATCCAACACAAATTTCAA
>NW_019241975.1:0-1671 GCF_002742605.1 Olea europaea var. sylvestris | reverse complement strand
TTTTTTTTGCACGTTTTGGGTTGCTGGAAGTAGGACTGAACATGTCAACTAAGTATCAAGCCAATCTAGTGCTTAACAACTTCACCTATGGGAGCTTCTTCACTTTCGATATGGATGGAAAATGCTTAACTATTTTTTGATCGGTAAATGTAAATTTCATTAATCAAAACTTTCAAATACAAATACACCAGGCATACCTGGGTAAAACAAAGCCAATCTTACATACAATTACTTCAGGCATACCCGAGTGATACAAAATAAGTAAAGTGCATAGAAACTCAATGACCAAACACTAAGGACTCGAAATGGATCAAGATATGTGGATACAAAGAGAACATAACTTTGTATATGTGTATCTTGATCCGTCTCACAATACAATCCAAGTGAGGTGAAAGGTCTGCAAAAATCTTCATGTTACGCGCTAACCAAATGTAGTAAACAGTACTTGCAAGTACAATCCTCTTAACCTTGCTAAGCCATGATGTCCCAGGAGCCTCTTTTTTCATCCACTTCAAAGCGCTAGCGAGTGTTAACATGGATCTTCTGATGCCAAGCCACTGTCTAATGCTCTTCCATAAGTATGATGTGGAAAAACATTCAAAAAATAAGTGTCGGCCTGTTTTCGCCATATGCCCACAAAGAATACAATTACGATCGATTTCCAAGTATTGCAATTTGTCTTTAGTTAGGAGTTTAGATTGAACCCCTAACCAAAGAAAAAATGAGTGCTTCGATGCTATGCAAGATTTCCAAACATCGGCAGCCCAAATCCTCTTAGTACCTTTCGACCGGAAGTATTCATATGCCATTTTTGTTCAGAATTTTCCATCAGTTGACCATGCCTCAAATATGTCCGAAACTGCCTGAAAACACCTACTGTTCTGTGCATTCACAACATGCTAATTTGTGGTTCTTCAAGAAGATGTAATCAAGTTGTTACCACCAACCACCTGAACGGACAGCATGGGCTGCCCTTGTGCATGAATCTGGGGTCGTGCAGCAGTTTTTTGCAACGTGTCCCTGATCTCCAACAGTTTTTTGAAGAGGGGAGTGATCTTTCTTTGGTAAAACATCCCAAATACAAGCCCCTTTAAGATAAAATTGGTTAACCCAACGTATCCAAAGGGTATCTTTTTTTTCATGAATATTTCATAGAGATTCAGCAAGTAAAGCTAAATTTCAACTCTTTAAGTCCTTCCACCCGAGACCCCCTTCATCATTTGGAAGGAAAATATCCTCCATGGCACTAAAGGCTTCTTGGATCCCCAAATAAATTTTCAACGAAGGCTAATAATCCTTGAGATAATTGTAGCCAGGATAGGGAAGATAGAAAGCCAAAAACACTCTCAACACCTTGAAGGACCACTCTAATTAGTTCCACCTTGCCCACATAAGATAGCGAAGAGCAATTCCAAGCACCAATATAAGTTGTAATTTTTTCAAGAAAATGAGCATAACAACTAACTTTGAGCTTTTCCGAAGCAAGAGGGATGCCCAAATAACGGGATGGCATAGTACCCTTCGTGAAATTTGTGAATTCAAGAATATCATCAAGGTCTTGGCCATGAATACCAGCTGTATACAAGCTGAATTTTTGGATGTTCATTCTTAAACCCGATACAAGATCAAAGTTTGGAAGGTAATCCATTAGAATTTGCACTGACATAACAT
>NW_019241974.1:0-1672 GCF_002742605.1 Olea europaea var. sylvestris | reverse complement strand
AAAACGGACACCGTGTGCAAAAGTTACGCTCAATTCTTCGTACTCCGACTATCCAAGCCTTCCAAACATAAAACAGCTCACTCTTTCTAAAAAATGGCCAAAATCCCTCATACGTCACGACGAAGTAGTGAGTTCAATCCAAAACGGTCTCTACATTTCCAAAAAGAAGTTATGGGCCCAAAACGGACACCGTGTGCAAAAGTTACGCTCAATTCTTCGTACTCCGACTATCCAAGCCTTCCAAACATAAAATTGCTCATTCTTTCGAAAAATGGCCAAAATTCCTCATACCTCACGACAAAGCGGGGAGTTCAATCCAAAACGGTCTCTACATTTCCAAAAAGAAGTTATGGGCCCAAAACGGACACCGTGTGCAATAGTTACGCTCAATTCTTCGTACGCCGACTATCCAAGCCTTCAAAATATAAAATTGCTCATTCTTTCGAAAAATGGCCAAAATTCCTCATACCTCACGACAAAGCGGGGAGTTCAATCCAAAACGGTCTCTACATTTCCAAAAAGAAGTTATGGGCCCAAAACGGACACCGTGTGCAATAGTTACGCTCAATTCTTCGTACGCCGACTATCCAAGCCTTCAAAATATAAAATTGCTCATTCTTTCGAAAAATGGCCAAAATTCCTCATACCTCACGACAAAGCGGGGAGTTCAATCCAAAACGGTCTCTACATTTCCAAAAAGAAGTTATGGGCCCAAAACGGACACCGTGTGCAATAGTTACGCTCAATTCTTCGTACTCCGACTATCCAAGCCTTCCAAACATAAAATTGCTCACTCATTCCGAAAAAGGCCAAAATCCCTTGTACGTCATGACGAAGTAGTGAGTACAATCCAAAAGGGTCGCTAGATTTCCAAAAAGTACTTATGGGCCTAGAACGGACACCGTGTGCAAAAGTTACGCTCAATTCTTCATACGCCGACTATCCAAGGCTTACAAACATAAAATTGGTCACTCTTTCCAAAAAATGGCCAAAATCCCTCATACGTCACGACGAAGTAGTGAGTTCAATCCAAAACGGTCGCTACATTTCCAAAAAGTACTTATGGGCCCAAAACGGACACCATGTGCAAAAGTTACGCTCAATTCTTCGTACGCCGACTATCCAAGCCTTCCAAACATAAAACTGCTCACTCATTCCAAAAAATGGCCAAAATCCCTCATACTTCACGATGAAGTGGTGAGTACAATCCAAAAGGGCCGCTAGATTTCCAAAAAGTACTTATGGGCCTAAAACGGCCACCGTGTGCAAAAGTTACGCTCAATTCTGCATACGCCGACTATCCAAGGCTTACAAACATAAAATTGGTCACTCTTTCCAAAAAATAGCCAAAATCCCTCATACGTCACGACGAAGTAGTGAGTTCAATCCAAAACGGTCGCTTCATTTCCAAAAAGTACTTATGGGCCCAAAACGGACACCATGTGCAAAAGTTACGCTCAATTCTTCGTACGCCGACTATCCAAGCCTTCCAAACATAAAACTGCTCACTCATTCCAAAAAATGGCCAAAATCCCTCATACGTCATGATGAAGTGGTGAGTACAATCCAAAAGGGCCGCTAGATTTCCCAAAAGTACTTATGGGCCTAGAACGGACACCGTGTGCAAAAGTTACGCTCAATTCTTTGTACTCCGACTATCCAAGCCTTACAA
>NW_019241973.1:0-1672 GCF_002742605.1 Olea europaea var. sylvestris | reverse complement strand
ACAGAGAAATGAAAGAACTACTGTGATTGAAAGTAACAGATTAGAGAAAAAAGCTAGGGTATTGCTATTTCTATCCACACTTTATATATACATCCACTTTTAAAAATTAATTTTTGTTATATTTTAAATTCTATGTAAATTTACTTAAATAGACATAAACAAAATTAAATAAAAATACATAACTCTAAATTGATCCACTAATTTTTATTTTCATTTGTGCTTAACTAGAATCCTAATGGATAGAGAAAAATATATGAATATAATTATAGGTAATGGTGGCTCTAAATGTGATTTCTGTGCCGGAAATCATATTGGATTTTGAAGAACGCAAAACGGAATCTGATGCAGTTTCATCAATTAATCAAGAAAGAAGAATAATTATAGCCAACAAAGTCAGCTTGCTTAATCGAACTTTCTTCTTTCTTTCTTTAGCCTTTGTAATTTGAAGTATTTTAATACTCAGAATTTAAATAGACAAAGAATTTATTTCATGTTAATTTAATGTTCAATCAGTTCGGCTTTGTTCTTATTTCATTCATTTGGTTTAAGAGTTTATGGTTTTAGGGATTGGGTGAATCTATAGTGATAGCGATGTATTTAAATTGGATGAATATATAAAATTTATATGGATATATAGTATTTAAATAAATGAATTTAATATGGACAAGATTGGAATATGACGTGGATGTAAATAATATATTTTTTAAAATTTTATTAGGGATAAACTTAGAGTGTGATGTACTTATAAAAAATGTGAATGAAAATAGCAGTACCCAAAAAACTATGGCTCCGATACCATGTTAGAATTAATTTAGAGAGAGAAAAATGTATTAACTAGTAGTGTATTTCATTATAGTAAGGAGAGTTCAATTTACAGGATAATTACAACTACTATTAGGAAAAATTCCAATAAAGGAAAGATACTATAATATTTAAACAATATTTAATAATGGAAGATTGTAAATTATCATATATAACTAATTTAATTCTAACAATCGAGTGGAAAGTCATAATTTCAACCAGAATAGGGACTCAAAAGAAGTGAGTTAAGACCAACCTGATCTAAAATGAAAAAGTTAAGGTCGCTAAAAAGGACATGAGAGTGTTTGGGGGATGGCTGAGGAGTATTAAAGCATTCAAAATGGGCATTAAATTTTGATCCATCCAACAATTATGAGGAAAAGGACAATTTTGGACTTCTAAGGATGACTCAGGAATATCGAAGCATTTTGATCCAACCAACAGTTACGAGGAAAAGGAAAACTTTGGACTTCTAGGGATGATTGAGGAATATTGAAGCATTCAAAATGGGCATTAAATTTTTTTTTTTTTAATATCCAGGTATCCCAGCTTACACCAGACTAAATCCTGGACCTCCAAGACCCATGCCCCTAGAACCTTGCAGGGGGTAAATCGCGGGTTATGCCTCAATTGGATCATAGGTTCCCCCCATTGACTGTACACTTCTGCGCACAAGAGACCCTCCTTCACAGTGATTGCTCCATACCAAATTTTTGGCCGCAAGTTCCCACCAGGAATCGAACTCTCCACCCTGCCGCTGGAAGTAAGCTAATGTTGATTGATCCACCAATTGAGTTGTGCCCCGGAGGACAAATGGGCATTAAATTTTGATCCAACCAACAGTTGTGAAAGGACAATTTTGGACTTCTAA
>NW_019241972.1:0-1672 GCF_002742605.1 Olea europaea var. sylvestris | reverse complement strand
AATACTGTCTTTTAATGTTTAGATTTCTTTTAAAATATCTGCTATAGACATTTTATTCTTCTCCATAAATGGCTTTAGCCATCTCATTAACTGTTTTACTCAGTTCTTTTAATTGTCTACTTTGACTAGTTTCTTCTTCTTCCTTCCATTTGACATTTGGAAGTTGTTTACTTGTTAAAGATAAACTTCTAGTAAGAAGCGGTCTTTGTTCTTTAATTAATATTCTTTGGTCATTAAAATTAATTTTCAAAGACTTTCTAGATGGTTGAATTAACCATTCAAATTCTGTTTCTTTAGACTCAAGATAATCTGAGAATAAAGGGTCAATTTTTATTCATTTTGGTTCTTTAACAATAGTCATATTATGTAGATTATGCATAGCATAACTAACAAGATATGATATTATCTTTGACTAAATCTGTTCTTCCATACTTGTGTACAAAAGAAAGTATTTCGTCAAAGTTTTGATCATGTAAACTTACTGAAAGTCTTGGATAAATGGTAAAGATCAGTTTTCCACATGCTAGATTTCCTTCAAGAGATCCTAGACATCCTTCAGTAGGATTTTGTATTCTTTCATCAATCAAACACATTGAAATGGGTTGATCAATTTTTTCAAATAGAGTATTTCGTATTTGAATACGAATTGCTCCAATGGTTACCCAAAAGAGATTCTTGCTATTATCAAGATTTATCTTTTGTTTGACTTTATTTATGTCTTGTTAAGTAAGTAAGGATATTCCTATCTTACCATATGTATGTTGTACATGTATGTCAAACTCTTTTTGAGATACACCATAGTATACATGTCTATTTCTATTCAAAAATTTATCTAAGAAACCTGATTGAGAAAAGATTTCTTTAGGTTCAATTGTAAGTTTTGTCTTGCATATCTTTGCAAGCTTTTTGTCAGAGATTAAAATTTCCCTTGAGAAATTTTCTTGTGATTCAATCTGCTCACAGATCTCATCATTATTTTCTGTTTGTTTATTATTATAGTTTTCAACTTCCATAATCAATGATGACAAGTAATATAATGTAGAATGAAAGTTCTAACACTATATTCATATTTCTGTAAAGCATCAATCATATTCAATTTTGATTTTGCTATTTTAATTCTTGGTTTATTTGTTTGTAATAGATAATTATATCTATCCTTATAGTATCTATAGATTTCATATTTAGATGTGAATATAAGTATTTGTAGATTCAATTATGACAATCAATCATAATTATTTTAAATCTGTATATTCTATATATTCTTTTATTTTTCTCATAGTTAGTCTGTTATTTATAAAACTTATATAAAATCTAAATGTTAAATTAAAT
Source organism: Olea europaea var. sylvestris (assembly GCF_002742605.1). Lineage (NCBI taxonomy): Eukaryota > Viridiplantae > Streptophyta > Magnoliopsida > Lamiales > Oleaceae > Olea > Olea europaea. Next base: position 343 of record NW_019241972.1, on the reverse strand, counting down.
CCAGATTTCTTTACTGCTTCATGAAATCTATTTTTAATTGGTCTTCTCATACTTATTTATGTAAATTTTAGGCTCTGATGCCATTTTGAGGAGGTGATAAGGGAATTGCGAAAGTATATAAAATTTTATGTATTTTGATGTAAAAAAAAAATATACAAATTTTATGCGGGTAGTAGAATCCATATGGAAATCATGCTTAAATAAATTAAAAATTCTTAAACTCATAACATTCTTACAGTATGTATAGATTGATGACTTTTTCTTATGCTTTCTTTCTGTATACTCCTTTGCCTCACTTTGATGAATCCCCTGGATTGTCTTCCCTAACGGCCACCTGTCTAGT
>NW_019241971.1:0-1672 GCF_002742605.1 Olea europaea var. sylvestris | reverse complement strand
AACGGTCGCTACATTTCCAAAAAGTACTTATGGGCCCAAAACGGACACCGTTTGCAAAAGTTACAATCAATTATTCGTCCGCCAACACTCCAAGCGTTCCAAATATGCAAGTGCCCATTCTTTCGAAAAATGGCTGAACTCCCCCATACGTCACGACGAAGTGGTGAGTTGAATCCAAAACGGTCGCTACATTTCCAAAAGGTCTTATGGGCCCAAAACGGACACCGTGTGCAAAAGTTACGCTCAATTCTTCGTCCGCCGACTCTCCAAGCGTTCTCAATATACAAGCGCTCTTTCCTTCGAAAAATGGCCAAAATCACTCGTACGTCACGACGAAGTGGTGAGTTCAATCCAAAACGATCGTTACATTTCCAAAAAGTACTTATGGGCCCAAAACGGACACCGTCTACAAAAGGTACGCTCAATTCTTCGTCCGTCGACTCTCCAAGCGTTCTCAATATACAAGTGCTCATTCCTTCGAAAAATGGCTTAACTCCCCCATACGTCACGACGTAGTGGTGAGTTCAATCCAAAATGATCGCTACATTTCAAAAAAGTTCTTATGGGCCCAAAACGAACACCGTGTGTAAAAGTTACGCTCAATTCTTCGTACGCCGACAATCCAAGCGTTCCAAATATGCAAGTGTTCATTCTTTCAAAAAATGGTTGAACTCCCCCGTACGTCACGATGAAGTGGTGAGTTCAATCCAAAACGGTCGCTACATTTCCAAAAAGTTCTTATGGGCCCAAAACGAACACCGTGTGTAAAAGTTACGCTCAATTCTTCGTACGCCGACAATCCAAGCGTTCCAAATATGCAAGTGTTCATTCTTTCAAAAAATGGTTGAACTCCCCCGTACGTCACGATGAAGTGGTGAGTTCAATCCAAAACGGTCGCTACATTTCCAAAAAGTTCTTATGGGCCCAAAACGAACACCGTGTGTAAAAGTTACGCTCAATTCTTCGTCCGCCGACTCTCCAACCGTTCTAAATTTGCAAGTGCTCATTCTTTCGAAAAATGGCCAAAATCCATTGTATGTCACGATGAAGTGGTGAGTTCAATCCAAAACGGTCGCTACATTTCCAAAAAGTTCTTATGGGCCCTTAACGGACACCGTGTGCAAAAGTTACGCTCAATTCTTCGTCCGTCGACTCTCCAAGCGTTCTCAATATACAAGCGCTCTATCCTTTGAAAAATGGCCAAAATTATTCGTGCGTCACGTCGAAGTGGTGAGTTCAATCCAAAACGGTCGCTACATTTCCAAAAAGTACTTATGGGCCCAAAATGGACACCGTGTGCAAAAGTTACGCTCAATTCTTCGTACGCCGACAATCCAAGCGTTCCAAATATGCAAGTGCTCATTCTTTTGAAAAATGGTTGAACTCGCCCATACGTCATGACGAAGTCGTGAGTTCAATCCGAAACGGTCACTATATTTCCAAAAAGGTCTTATGGCCCCAAAACGGACACCGTGTGCAAAAGTAATTCTCAATTCTTCGTCCGCCGACTCTCAAACCGTTCTAAATATGCAAGTGTTCATTCTTTCGAAAAATGGCCAAAATCCCTCGTACGTCACGACGAAGTGGTTAGTTCAATCCAAAACGATCGTTACATTTCCAAAAAGTTCTTATGGGCCCAAAACGGACACCATGTGCAAAAGTTACGCTCAAT
>NW_019241970.1:0-1672 GCF_002742605.1 Olea europaea var. sylvestris | reverse complement strand
CTCTTGTAGGTCCAGTTCTTCCCCATCATCTTTTGACTATACTTCATAAACTCTGCATGGAAGAACTTAAAAATGAAAGACAGTCTTACCTGGAAGAAACAGAAGCATTCTCTATCAATGCTGAACGCAGACTTCAATATAAGAAAGTAATGGAGGTTGTTGAGGAGCTTGCTGTTTCGGATTCTGACACCAAGATTCAGGATGATGATTTTGTTTCTCTTGCTGATGATAAAGATGATATTAGCTACAACTACGAGACTCAAAAATCAAAGTTCTCTTATCATAAACCACTGGCATTCTCAGAGAATTCCTCTGATGTGGTTGTGATGATGAGAAAATCTGGATTTGAGATTGACAGATTTTCAACCTTTGTTTTTCGGAAAACCCAAGAGCATAAATCTAATGTCAGTGCAGAGATGGTAGGGCTAGAGCTATTTGATGTGGGGTGCCCAATAGCACTAAAGTTTGATGATTATACCATTGACTTTGGGCCAAAGGAGCTGGAGGCATACCAAAATTTGAAGAAACTAGATTTGGAATTTCAGAAAGGTTTTAATCTCTATCGAGATTATATCACCCGAGGTAAATCACTGAAATGAGTTTTGTGACTTTCTAAGTTTCGTCTCTTACACTATTTTAATCCTTGGTGGTTTAGGAAAGGTGTTTTTCAAATTTTATTAGGATATTAACTTCTTGTACAGACACCTATCTGTTGTATGTTATACATTTGAAAAAATCTGATTGAAATGGCGTACTTAAGTGGTTATATTCCAAAACTGTTCAATCAATATTCAAAAACAATGGCCACCACTGGAATGACATACAAAATCTCACAAGTCTTGAGCTTCAATTCGAGAGTGAATGAATGCATCATTATTATAATCTAATGGAATCATACACGCATCAGTTTGAGCTGTTCATCCATGCAAAGATGGTGTAAGAACACATTAGTTGAAGGGTCATGTAAGAGACAGGATTACAAAAAACAATGATCAAATATGTTTAACGAAGAGTTAGCAATCCAATTAATGTGATGTTTAGCAGAACATATGCAAATGAGTAGTGTATTTATGCTACGGAAAGCAAACAAATATTACCTGGAGAAGTATATCGACAGCCACAAAGACACCTGAAACTATGAAAGTACGTGCTAGAGCTTCCAATCCACTTGCATAACTATCCTGGAGCAAGAAGGCCACTAAGCTAATTTCTAAAAATAGCATTCCACTTTGCGTGAATAATGACAATAGGTTCCATGCAATCTCCTTCCCTGGAGCACACTGCCATTCCTGTTTTCCAGGGGAAAGAAAAAGTCAAATGCCACCCAAATCTAGATAACCTTGGAATTCAAAATCATTTCATTGGCCATCGAACAATGCTAATATTTTTATCCATGCTCTGGAATCTCTAGGAATGGGACCTTCTATCAGAATGCAAGCACAATTTGATGGAACACAAGAATAGATCTCTGAAAAGTGATGCCTTTGGAGAGCCAAGTGTAGTTCTCTTAAAAAAATTACTACACCACATGATTATGTAATGCTTGGCTATATAATGAGGATTTGAAAGGATGCAAGCTCCAAATTAAAGTTAACACCACTTAAACATCACTAGTTATAACCACGTTTCCAACTCACAGCGAATGACTTCTAACCATACAAAGTTGACCATG
>NW_019241969.1:0-1672 GCF_002742605.1 Olea europaea var. sylvestris | reverse complement strand
ATTTTTCGGAAGAATGAGAACTTGCATATTTAGAACGGTTGGAGAGTCAGCGGACGAAGAATTGAGAGTAACTTTTGCACACGATGTCCATTTTGGGCCCATAAGAACTTTTTGGAAATGTAGCGAACGTTTTGGATTGAACTCACCACTATGTCGTGACGTATGGGGGAGTTAAGCCATTTTTCGATGAAATGAGTGCTTGTATATTGAGAACGCTTGGAGAGTCGGCGGACGAAGAATTGAGCGTAACTTTTGCACACGGTGTCCGTTTTTGGCCCATAAGAACTTTTAGGAAATGTAACGACCGTTTTGGATTAAACTCACCACTTCATCGTCACATATGAGGGATTTTGGCCATTTTTTGAAAGAATGAGCACTTACATATTTAGAACGGTTGGAGAGTCGGCGGACGAAGAGTTGAGCATAACTTTTGCACACGGTGTCCGTTTTGGGCCCATAAGAACTTTTTGGAAATGTAACGACCCTTTTGGATTGAACTCACCACTTCGTCGTGTCGTACGGGGGAGTTCAACCATTTTTCAAAACAATGAGCACTTGCATATTTGGAACGCTTGGATTGTCGGCGTACGAAGAATTGAGCGTAACTTTTGCACACGGTGTCCGTTTTGGGCCCATAAGAACTTTTTGGAAATGTAGCGACCGTTTTGGATTGAACTCACCACTTCGTCGTGATGCATGGGGGAGTTAAGCCATTTTTTGAAGGAATGAGCACTTGTATATTGAGAACGCTTAGAGAGTCGGCGGAGGAAGAATTGATTGTAACTTTTGCACACGGTGTCCGTTTTGGGCCCATAAGAACTTTTTGGAAATGTAGCGACCGTTTTGGATTGAACTCACCCCTTCGTCGTGACATATGAGGGATTTTAGCCATTTTTCGAAAGAATGAGCACTTGAATATTTAGAACGGTTGGAGAGTCGGCGGACGAAGAATTGAGCGTGACTTTTGCAAACGGTGTCCGTTTTGAGCCCATAAGAACTTTTTGGAAATGTAGCGACCATTTTGGATTGAACTCACCACTACGCCGTGACGTATGGGAGAGTTAAGCCATTTTTCGAAGGAATGAGCACTTGCATGTTGAGAACCCTTGGAGAGTCGGCGGACGAAGAATTGAGCGTAACTTTTGCACACGGTGTCCGTTTTGGGCCATTAGAACTTTTTGGAAATGTAGCGACCGTTTTGGATTGAACTCACCCCTTCGTCGTGACATATGAGGGATTTTAGCCATTTTTCGAAAGAATGAGCACTTGAATATTTAGAACGGTTGGAGAGTCGGCGGACGAAGAATTGAGCGTAACTTTTGCACACGGAGTCCGTTTTGGGCCATTAGAACTTTTTGGAAATGTAGCGACCGTTTTGGATTGAACTCACCACTTCGTCGTGACGTACGAGTGATTTTGGCCATTTTTCGAAGGAATGAGTGCTTGTATATTGAGAACGCTTGGAGAGTTAGCGGACGAAGAATTATACGTAACTTTTCCACACGGTGTCCGTTTTAGGCCAATAAGAACTTTTTGGAAATGTAGCGACCGTTTTGCATTGAACTCACCACTTTGTCGTGTCGTACGACGGATTTTGGCCATTTTTCGAAAGAATGAGCACCTGCATATTTAGAATGGTTGGAGAGTCGGCGGACGAAGAATTGAGCGTAAC
>NW_019241968.1:191386-196661 GCF_002742605.1 Olea europaea var. sylvestris | reverse complement strand
TATAATGGAAATGTATAAGAAATTTTTCAGAGCGAATCAACAAGTTTGAGTTTTCACGAGAGATTTTGATTTTTCTATGTTTTTGCCACGTCATCTGAAAAAGTATTTTTGTTGACACCAATCCCATTTTTTCATAAAATCTTCTTCTTTTTATACCGCGTCAAATACGGTAAGGTCGAGTTAGATGAAGTAGACATGACTTGAATGAGGTTTGACAGGACAAATAGTATTTGACCGTTCATTAACAAAAACTGTACCGTTTTAAGCAGTTAAAATTATGCAGCTCTTCTGTTTATGATAAAAGCCAGCATTTATATTTTTCATTGTCTTCACATACTTGGTACATACGCATATTTATATATGTATATGTATGTATACGTGTGTATATCGTGTGTCGTTCATGAATGTAAAGGCAGTGAAAAATGGGACAAATTCTGAGCCAATGATGTAAGAAATGAAGTATTCTTGGATTGGAATTAAATGAGTCTTTGTGTTTAATAAATGATAGTGATGGAGGAAGTGATGTTGGATTTTGTACTTATTATAAAATCCACACATTTAATTTATATATACACAAGCTAAACCCTAAAAAATAATTTGATGGATCACACAGCCCTCGTGTCGACGATGCATCGTTCAAATTTCCTTCATATCACTTTCAAAGGTAAGATATTGGCCTACGATGTCGTTGAAGGTTGACGAAGAATTCGGGTTTGATTCTGAAGAGGAAGCTTGAAAATGGTTACTCCATACAAGGAAGCCAGCCAGCCAAATTATCAAATCTTGACATGGGGAGTTAATGACAATAAATAACAATATCAACATCGAGTTCTTAGAGTCTAGTAATTGAAATGAGTGAATTCGTAAATTTCAAAAAATATCTAAAATGGATCTTGAAAAGTTCGAAATCTTTCCAATTCTAGTTATTCATTCTTGTTGTTCTTGATCAATGAGTTTGTCGATTCTATGTTTATTTTTTGTTACGCTTTCGTCGCACCCACTCCCCCTCCCCCTCCCCGACAGACATGGATATTATTTACTGAATTTTGAGGCGAGGCATAGAAGAGTGGCAGAAAAGGCATTGGTCAAGAGATAACAAAGTGTAGGAATGCCCCATCCCTTTCCTCCATTAATCAACTGGAATCTCTGCCGTTCCCATCCTTTTCCAATCTTCTTTTGTCTCATACATCAATCAAATTATTTGTCAATTAATTATATTCTAATTTTTTCTTATATTTATTACAAGTTTTATATCGGGCTTACAAGTTACATTTCATCAACACGTATTCACATATTTATTTTATTTAATAATTTAGTGTACTCGACCCATCCATTTTCTGTGTCAACCTTAAAAGAGCCATGTAAAATCTTTTCGTACGAAATCTTGAATTATTAAGCCTCTGTTTGGATTTCAAAACTCATTTTCAATCACATATTCGTCCATAAAATAACGTTATATGGAAACTCAAAACTTCTTATTTTTAACCACACGTTTTCTAAAAAATACCATTTCAAAATACATTTTTCCCCCCTAAAATCTCATTTTAATGCAGCCTAAACAGGGCGAAATCTCATCTGAAATGTATTTATATAATAGTGCGTACACTAAGGGAGACAAATCTTCTTCCCTTTTTCCTCGAGTAGATTCATTTATAATAATATTAATTAATTAATAATTGCATGAAGTGTTGGAATGTTCGAGACTCTTCGTTATTATAAGTGATTTGGAATGTTTGAGGACACTTTTTTTGCCCTTCAAATAACATTATTGATGAGTTGGAATGTCTCCTTGGATATGATTAATATTGTAAAAGGATTAATTACATATTTAGTCCTAAAGTTTACTCGTCGGTTTCAATTTAATCTTTGCTACTTTTGTGTTCTACAGTAAAGTAGTCTTTTACTAATTTAAACTTTCAAATAAGATATTTCGACGCGGATTATAATCATTCTTTAACGTAGATTATAATCATTCTTTAATGAACTGTTGAAGAATTGACTTATGGTAAACTAAAAATAAGAATCTGAGAATGCATACATATACTATAACTTGTCATTTTTCTTGTTTTGGAAATATGTACATTCGTTTGGTCATTTTCTCCAAGGCTCTTTAGTTATGTTGTCAATAGTGAAAAGATTGAAAACGAAAAAACGAGGGTACTTCCTCACTTGGATATATATGTCATCTGAATTTGTGAAGAAATTATGTTACTTGTACATAAAAATGGTACATAAGGAATTACATGTTGAGGGAAAGATTGAATGAAAAATATTGACTATATTTCAAACTGACAAGTGATATGTGATATTATGTAACCCGTTATGTAAAACTTGGTATAAATGTAGTAAGGTCATTTGTGAAGATACTTCGTGTTATCGACTATTCAAAAATCTAAGTTTTAAATCTTCAATGAGATTTTTGTTTCACTTCCTCTAATACCAATGGTAGAGCCAAGACACAAAACCAGTGGTGATCCAACATAATGACGATTTTTTTTTTTTTTTTTTTCAAACATAAATATACATAAAAATTCATATTAATTTTTTTCTTAGATTCCAGTTGGTGCATGGGACCCTATTGGCCTCACCTGCCTCCGCCACAGTCCACCGCTACTTGTGAGAATTTTTGGAGGTGAAATGCTCGCGGGATATATCACATTCGATAGAGTGCTAGCCACCGTTGTTGTTGTCTCTCTCTCTCTCTCTCTCTCTCTCTCTCTCTCTCTCTCTCTCTTTTTGAAATAACCATTATTTGTCGCATGTTTTATTAATGCCAAAATAAAACACATTAAAATAAAAGAGAAATTTATCTCATTGGAAAACTGAATATGGGGAGTACAATAAAATAGCTAAATAACTACTTTTCATACGTTTTTAGTCATACTTCTCGTTATTATACATTGATGTAATGTCTACTTCGAAGGAGAATGTATAAACTTGTTATCAGATCCTTGAAAGTTACAAGTTCGATCCTAAAATCACCTAGAAGGGGGTAAATAGGTGAATTATGTTGAATTAAAATTACCAATTAAAAGCAAAAAATCACCTTTTAGTTGTTCTAGACATTTAGTCAATCACGTAAATTTTATTCTATGTCGAATTGCCAGAATAGTAAATAAAGCAGTAAATAACATAAGATTTGTCGAAGGAGAAAATCCTTCACGTGACTAAAAACTTTGGGATCAAACCAGTGATTTTCACTATAGACAATAAGAACTTACAGTGTGATCCAGCCTAGAAAAATCCACTAGATTCCTTGATCTAATTCTTACAACCTCTGAGACCCACTAAGAAGTGCTTTACTCGTACTTACTCCCGATCGTTTGAAATTGTCTATCTTCTTCTTGTACTTTTCTCGTGCTTCTGGTCCAACCTCCCTAAATTTTCAGCGATCTCTTAAAGTTATCGAGAAAGTATACCTTCCTGATTATGTTTAAGAAGTGGGTGTTTTGGATTATAGGATTTTGACATTTTTCCCAACTTGTGGTTGATTGATCTTTAGATGTAGAATTATTATTTGATCTCCAAAGGATGTTATGAAGGTAGAATATAACGATCAACCACAGTTTTTACAAAGTGCGTCTTATGTATTTGTGGTAGAGAGGTGTTGGGATAGTATAGGATGGAAAGAACTCTTGAAAATCGCGAACTAAAGTTTCTCGAAAAACATCGTCGCTTGAGCGCTAGGCAAGTGACAGTCAGATGACAATGATTCTATTTTGGATGCTTGAGCACAGCTTGGTGACTGGCTAGCATAATTTGGACAACTCTTTTTCCGTGTTCCATACTCAAAACCAAAGATCCCTAGTTCATTTATGCAACATCTCAAAAAACTCATTGATTTTTACAACTCTTTTATAATAATCATTTTGTCTAAAGAATAAACAATGCAAATTAAGACCTAACAATATATCCCCAAATTTGAGAATTACAAATTCCTATCCATGGACACCACCATTATAAATGTAGGGTAAAATTGAATGTAATTGAGATAAACTTTAAACTCTAGGGATGAGAAGTACAAACATGTTAAACAAAAAGACAGGCAATAACATTAAATTCAAGACAAGCAGTTATTAGTTATAGGGCATGCAAACATCAGGTTCTGATGATGTCCATGCATGGATCTAAATTTCAGTGTTTCTTGGAGCAATAAAATAGAATCTCCTACAATCAGTGCGTCTAGAATTTCTACAATTTCCAATATCCTTCTCTGATTTTGGACCTTTTAAAAATATGAAATCAAGATTTCACATTTAATCATGCAGAAATTCACATTAATGTATTCGAGATGCATGCATGTTATAAATTAATTTGCATGTTTTCTTATCTTGTTATTCAATTTTTGTTTGCTTTTTTATTATTTTCGTAAGAAGACGAGACCTATTTAGTAGGATTTTTGCTTATGTTTCTTGTAAAATAGTTTCTTGAAATTCTTTTGACTTTACAAATATCATACCAAAGAAACCCTTAATCCACAACAAGATTGTGATCAAGGGTTGCATTGTGCTCGTTATTGTCGGGTAAAATTATTACATCGTTTATACAATGATCTTACCTTATTTATGATAGGCAGCAAGTTTGGTACATTGGGACGTACCATGTCCATATTGTTGCAACAATATTATGAAGATAAAATTGTAGCTAAGTAGGTGAGGAGTACATGGAATAAAGTTGATTGAATATAGTTGGATAATTAGTGGAATACTGCAACGCATTATTGTCCAAGGAAGAAAAATTTCAGTGCCAGTGATGTAGGAGCTGGATACCAGTGTCTGCCCTATGATTCTAGCTAGCAAGCAATAAGTTATTCTAACTTTTAAGTAAAAATTAAATTATCAACTCACTTGTTTCTAATTTTAATCAATTATAATATATTATTTATTTTAAACTTGCTTATTTACTACCAAGATTTTTTCTTTGTCTTTTTTCCCCCCATTTTTGAGTTTAGTCATAGATGGTCTTTCGGACTAGTTTATGTGATCTAGAAACATCAAACATGAAATAAATGTTAATTACTTTGAGTAAGTTGAATTTATTATGTTAGATTGAAAAACTTTATTTTATAATTACTCAAAAAGTTCTATATATACACACACATTATTGGACCTCCTTGATAAGTGTCACAACTCATAGCTCGCACACTAATAAAGGCATGGAAAAGTCACAACAATTTGACAAAATGCACCTCGCATGGCTAAATCCAACAAGAAGATCAGTAGTCTCTAATATTGTGGGTTGTTGCGTACCAATCAAAACAAGACTAATTCTTCGC
>NW_019241968.1:182816-185863 GCF_002742605.1 Olea europaea var. sylvestris | reverse complement strand
GAAATTCCCGCACTAGACCGTGAATGGCTCCGCCCATGTCTGCAAGAGTACGAGATCATTGAAAAGTAATAGTGAGTAGAGTATTATCCCCATGAGAAATAAACTTTAAATTGAATTTTATTAGTCCATTATAAAATTCAAATGTAAAGTAACAAAAGAGATTTGTATGCTTTATTTCTAGGTTAATATACTAATTATCTAAATTTGTTTTAACTAAATATATGAATTATGTGTTGGAATTCCGAATCCAAACTTATTTTCAATTTTCAATCTATGCAATTTAGTGTGATTTGTGTATCTTGACAAACGATAATTCAATTTTATTAACTACCTCTCCTGAAGTAGGTTAAACTTATTTTAAGCACAATCTGATTATATTCTTACTCCGAATTCATATGCAAAGTAACATATTCAATTACCCGAGTATCTATATGATTGCAGATGTCATACATATTATTCCTAACATCTATTGCGAGCGTATCAAAATTTGCAAAGTTTTAATTTAAACTGAACCCTCAACATTATAATAAATAACTAATTATCTAAATGGTGCACAAACATTTAAATAATGCAACAGTGTATACAAGATCAATCAAGAACATAAATAGATTAAACTACTTGTTCTTTGAATTAAAAATGAGAAATGATAAGGTTCATATTCATCCCAACGTAAAGGAACTCGCATAATTCTAATGTTATTACAAGAAGAATAATGAAAACACATCACCCAAATTTATATGAACACAAGAAATATGTGGAAGCAATTCTTGTTCTTTATCTTCAATTTCAAGTCTTGATTCTTCATCTTTTTTATGCAAATTACCTTCAATATTTTGCTAAGTTTGATCTTCTCTCTCAAAAGATAGTGAATTTACCTCTTGTTCTTGATGAACTTTCTGATAAGAATTAATTAGAGCGAGTAGAGAGATATTTCCAAGTGTTTAGCCCATATTATGGGCTTATAGCCGTCGAATTTAGGTAAAGAAGGCGTCCAAAATTGTTGCCAAAAAGAGTTTAAGCCGTAGAAGGAAACTGTCTGTCTAACCAAACTTTGACCCATGCGCACTTGCTTGCGTGCGGATACTTCAACTTCTCTTCCTTCTGGTTCGGCAGAAACCTACCTTGCTTACGCACTAGCACACGCATGACATGGTCAGATTTAGGAACCAGTTTGTAATTGATCCCTGGACTTCCTCCAAGCTATAAGTTGATTCTTTTTTCGTGCAATTTCACTTATTTGTCTTTTATTCTTGTCCTATTGCCTCTCCATATTCTTCACTCGCAGATTAGTGTTCAGAATCAACTATTGAAAAATTGCAATTTGATTCCCAAACTTTGAAAATCATTCTTTTTTTGCTAATTTTCTTCTTCCAATTTCATGTCCAATTACTGAGTTTTACTTAACAAACAAAATATACGAGTCATTAGAAATATTTTCAAATATTCTAATTTAACGATGTAAGATAAGTTTATAAACAACCACCACCACCACCACCNTTGATATTGACATTGTATCAATCTAATGTACACAAACTAGACCCCTATACCCTCTTTGCCCTCTCTCTTTCTCTCTCACACACATACACACATAAAAATAAATAAAATTTATGTTAAAACGAAATCTTTGCACGTTTAACTTCACGAATTTGAATTTACTCATTCACTTGTCCTAATAACTAAAACCTCCATGTGAGACGTATGTTCAAGATAGTCACGTGACAGTATAACGAAATTTTAGATAGTTGACGTTCAAATGAAAAAAAAAAAAAAGGGATTCATGGGACTTGGATTAGTTGGCCCTTGTGAAATATCTATTGGATCAAGCGTCCATCTTGAACAAATTAGTTTATGAGGCTATCCTCACCTTGAAGAAAAAGAAAGATAACAAATTTATGTGAAAGGTCCTAGCTCATTAGGTGTAATTATTAGTATATAGATCGATTACAAAGGTGTGAATCCATATTCCCCTAACTACCATGCATTAACTAGAGAGAAATTTTGGTTATAATTATTTTTGCACTCTCTTAATTTGTCCCCGTCAATGTCACTTCATTGTCAATCAGTAGCACCTGTACTTTGATTGTTCTATCTCTCTTTACAGAAGAGATTGCACATGCTCAGCCTCTCTCTCGGAAACATTTTGTATAGCTGCGTTTGGCGGGCCTAAAGATAGTTTTTTCCCCGAGCAACGATAGGTATTAACAAACGATTTATCTATATATCTTGGCTCATTATATGATAAGAGAAACATGACGAGGGCATTTGAACGATAGTGTATGTTTGAGAAGTAATCATAATGGATTTAAATTATAAATGAATAGAATGTATAATGAATAAATTAATAATACTTATGAGCTCTATGACATCTGTGGATAAAAAGTGTGTTTGACATATTATAAACAGTGCTAAACAAGCTTATAATACATAATAGTTTGTATTGATGGAGTACGACTAATGTTTATATATTTAAAGGGAAAAAAATGAGATTGCGCATCCTAACCTTTCAATTATTGTGGTTTTGAGCTTTACAACCTTCAAATGAAAGGTTCTAATCCACATCCTATTTAAATATGTGAACTTGAAATTTCACGTGATAAAAACAATCATGTGGACGAATTCACAATCGATTTCAAGTGATTTGAAGTTAGCAGATAAAATTGTGAAACTACTTAACATCAAACTTTAATTCTCGTTAATTTAAATGTTCAAATTGATATTTTCATTAATAGTTATCAATATTCACATATTTAAATAAATTGAGAATTCAAATCTCACTTTTGAACCCAAAACTATGCTACCAGAGCGCTATGATTGACAACCCTAATTTTTCCTTTTTAAAAGAATTGTTATTTTCAATTTATTTGGCTTTCGTAAATATAAGATCAAAAATGAGAATTTCCTAATTTCTTTGCTAGATTTTGGAATCTTAGTAAATATAATGGTCTGGGCCTCAGAGGTTCTGTAGAATCTATGTTCAGTTAGCACATGGACCTTAAAAATCCATGACCACGAAATTGTAGGGCTTCAGTTAGAAATGTGCCCAAATA
>NW_019241968.1:170571-175546 GCF_002742605.1 Olea europaea var. sylvestris | reverse complement strand
TCAAATCATCATCACAGTAAAGTTAAAAAGAATTCAGTAGATTTGCTTTAAATGATCACTATAAATGGATGGTCTTCCTTTTTCGACTGATAAAAGTAAGTGCTTTTTAGGTTAAGACAAGGCTTAATTTATCTTAATGATATGTTCTTGTAGGGATTTCATTAAAAAGTGTATTTAGTTTTGTTGAAAATATTCGATTCATGAAACGGTGTCAATAAAAAACACACACTTTTGACTTGGATGTAATATAATTGTATATTAAGAAGATAAAAGTTTATGCAGTTGGGTCGTTGAAATTTATTTTGTGTCAATTGAATTATTGAATTTATAATTTTGTTATTGAAAAAATTACGATTGGACTAACCTTTCATATAGTGTGGTCGTAGGTTTTTCAACTTTCAAAATTGAAATTTTGGGTCTTCAACCTCTTTAAATGTTTAACAGATGGCGGAAATTATTAATGTGAACATTAAAATTATACGTAACTTTCACGTGGTATAAAGTAAGAGCACATATCTTTGAGTGGTTTTTCAACTTTTAATCTCATAGAGTTGCGTGCATTTAATTTTATGACAAAATAAAGTTTAAATGGATTTGTAATTTTTTCTTTCTTTTTGCTTTTAGACACTCTTTACCCAACCAAATTGACTGCCCCATCAAACTCCACTGTGATAGATTCGAAGGTGTAAACAAGAAATCAGAATGTTTTATATCCTACAAACAGAAAATACATTTCCTAATTAAAATTATTGCCACAAATAATGCACACTTTATATACAAAATAGAATTTGAATTTTCTAATCGAAGTTACTCTAAAAGCACAAAACCCAGGTACTACTAAGAACCTTTTATATGTTCAGTAGTTGTCTAGATCAATGCTCGACCGAAGTAATGAAAAGAATTAGTAGACATCTTAAACTTTATTGAGAATAAGTGAAGACCCTTAAATTTAAGACAAATATTTTGTAATCCCCTTTTTCAAGGAGTCAATCAAAGCAATTCACATAGCCGAACTTAAAGTTATAAAAAAGAGACTTAATCTGTTATCGTTGTTTGTAGCTCATTTTAAAAATATGTACAATGCATGCTCGATATACATTTTGAGATATAATAATGAATAAAATTAAAAATAAAAATAAAAAATTCTTTGGTAATACCTTTGAATACTATTTTATCTTTCCACCAAAACTAATTATTTAAATAAACTTATATCCTGCAACACCTCACATGGAAACTGACATTAATAAGAGATGTTTACACATCTGAGTAGGGTTATCAATGTCACGCACTTCACAAACAGGCACCTTGAAGCTAGCATGTTAATAAAGTGAAGTTCTTAACTAATAATGTTTAGTTTTATGTTGAAGTATCTTTGGCGAAATCTTATTTCAATGCCATTTTTGAGCTTTCTAATGATATTGGAGTCTTTAAAAAGCGAGTTAAATGATTATTTGGTTCACCATGTTGGAATGATTGAAGTATATATAACGAACAAAAGTTTGACTAAATTGTGTTTCTTAGTAATATTTAGTGAGACGAAATATTCCTTACTAAAAATGTCATTACCATTTTATGACTTGCAAGTTTGATTACCACAAAGAGAACAAGAGTAAAAGCATGTGAAATACGAATTGAGATCTAGTGCATGTCTTGAATTTTTGTCTCTCGATACATTTTTGACAATTTGATACATCATATCCTCTTAACAAATGAGAAAATGTGCAATATGTCTATATGTCAAAAATGTGTTTGTGTCTTCCCATTTGATAAAAAATGTGACAAGTCGACGTGCTAAAAATGTATGCAAGGACATGTAAAATACCTGCTAATTATCTTGTATGGTATGAGAGTTTGAAAGTTGAATATATTCTATACCTCTTTTTCTTTCGTCCATACACTTCGTAGTAATTCTTATTAATAAAGTGTTTTGATTTGCCCAAAAAAAATTGTGAAAGTCTCATTGCTATTGGTAAAATAGATAAACAAATTAACAAATAACTTTTTTGAAAAAAAAAAAATAATAATAATACCGCTAAACTCTTGGCCTCTATTGTGCACATTTGACACATTGCTTAAATAGTATTTTGATAATTACATAAAACAGACCAATTTTTCTTGCATTCATCGTCACAACTAATTTTTAATTAAATTGTTGGGGTTATAAAAGAAAATAAAGTCAAGTCTTTAAGAAAACATTTTCTTTTAACCACCCTTGGCCTGCAAAATATTTTAAAATAACAAATCATCTATCTATATATTACAAATGAAATTAGAATATAGAGAAAATCAATTTCATAAAATATCCAATTAAATAATTGGAATTTCTAGAAGTTATTTATTTGAATAGTATAAGAAATAGAAAATATGGCTCCTCACTTGTACAGTGTGGAATGATATAAACTTTCAACAACATTATGTCTTGATACATTCATCTAATTAAGGGTTCAAGGGGTCAGATAAGGTGGTAATAGAGTCAGTGTAATCATAAAAAAATTATAATAATTATTATTTAAGTTCAAATTGCAATTAAAATTAAAATAATTGCATAAATCACGATATTTCATAAGTACGAAAAATATTGAATGTGATACCATACAAGTGAGGGCATTAAAATAAAAGTGTTGAGAACATTAAAGACAAATTACACACGAATTCTATTAAAATATCTTTTTAATTTTTAGTGAATTCAAAATTTGACCGCGTCTAAGACCTTTAAACGTACTATTCTACCCGACCACTGAAACTATGAAATCTAACCACATGGCAACCTTACTAATATATAAATAAAATGGATAACTACGTAGTACTTATAGTAGACCATTATGGTCTATACAATAATACAATTTAAAACTCCAATAATTTGTAGAATGTGTCACTTTGTGTAAATAATTCGTATGAATTTAAAATATAATTGAGGTGTCGGGGTGCGTAGGGTTGGATTAGCCACCGTATAAAATTTATTTTTGAGCTATTATAGTGGGATTCATTTTCTGAAAAATATGAGTCGAAGCAAATTGTTTTCTTTATGAAAATGACAAACCAATTCAAGGAATTTCTAATAAAGGTATTCAATTAGTTCGGACTCGTTCATATGAATTTAAAACATAAGTGAGGGTAGGATAGGGTGGAGTGGGCTAGGGGACCTATTTTTACCACCTTCAAGGAGCCATTGGTTTATTTCTCTTCCTACTTGTCTCTCTTATAATTCTTCATATTCTTGTACTTTGCATTAGCATTTTCTTAAGAAGTAAATACAATTAGATGGGGAATTGCCAGACTGTGGATGTTGCAGCATTAGTGATACAGCATCCTAATGGAAAACAAGAGAGAATTTATTCGCCAGTGACAGCTAGTGAGGTGATGCAAATGAATCCAGGACACTATGTTTCACTGATTATTTCATCGCCGATCACCGGAAAAGAGAATGCCGATGAAAAAACCGTTCGATATACGAGTGTTAAGCTTCTCCGGTCAAGTGATGCCTTAGTTCTTGGCCGGGCTTATCGGCTTGTCACCACACAAGGTTTGCACTTTTCCAGCTCTTCTCTCACTTTTTTCTTATTTTTTTATCAAAACAACTGATAATCGAGATTGTTTTGTACGAGTCATTTGGCTTATTTTTCATAAAAAAAATTAATTTTAGGATTTAAAGTTTTGATTTATATATTGATTTTGTCGCAGAGGTTATGAAAGTGCTGAGAGCAAAGAAAAGTGAAAAGATGAAGCAAAACCTGTCAGAATCGGCTGCCAATTTGAAGATGGATTTGCTGAACTTGCAGAGTTCTGGTTGCGGCTCCGAAGCAGGAAAATCTGCACTGGAGCAGAATGATCAGGTAATTTTTTAGATGACGATTGCTTATTGGTAAGGTCAACTCTATTAAAGATGAGAAACAAAGTTAACAATTTGACAATTTTAGGCCATGGGGAATGTCAGACATCGGCGAAGGTCAGGATCCACAAATTTGGCAGCTGCAAAGTCCAAATCTTGGCAGCCATCCCTCCGAAGCATTTCTGAGTCGGGAAACAGTATTGGATAGAATTGGACAGTACAATTAACAAGTTTTTAACTTAGTTTCTTTCTTAATATTATCTTGTTCAGGTCCTATCGAACGTGACGCAAGTGAACTTTAATTTCAAGATGCAGTAAAGCCCTAGAAGATGGTCAGAACATTTCTGTGGGCACTGTCATTCACGAGTTTAGAACTTGAAGAATGTTGGGCAATAATACTTTTGTACATGTAAAAGAAAAGACCATAGAAATGGAAACTATTTCTTGGCAAATACAGTAAAAATTCTTAAATTCCACTCGAGCCACCAACAAAAAACAAGAAGATTGTAAATGTTTAAATCAAAAAAGAATGGGACGACTATTGCAAGACTAGCTATATATGACCATTCTTTTTTTAAGCGGCCTCAAGAAAATAACTATCTCTTTAGAAAAGTCTAAGCAATGAGATATTCTGCTAAAAAATAGTTTATGGCGTGCATGATGCTCTAAGCAAAATCTAGACAAACAGAACTGGCTCGAAAAACTATTTTCCGTATAGTAACTCGTTTCTCAAAGTTTCGAAAAGTAAAATCTCCTCTCCCTTTAGTCGAGTTGAATTGAATCCACTCTTGCTCGAATTTTTTTCTATGAAAAATGAATTTTAGTTAGATGGTCATACTGCATATCGAAAAATCACTCTTAAAGACATTTGCCTAAATCTATAATCACCAACTACATAAATTTGTGGAAATTTAACAAAAATATCTGTGGATGGGCCAGCTTAACTTTAAAGGAAATTGATGCAAGTAGCACCGGTTTATGAATTTTAAATATTGCAATTTTAGCGCATCTTTGACGAAGATTGACTTTTTAAAAAAGAGCTGATAGAAAATATAAAAATAACAATCTCGACCTCCAATTGACTTCATACATACATATTTGAGAATAAATCAACAAATATGTATAGATAATTTTAACTAGTAATCC
>NW_019241968.1:132126-165752 GCF_002742605.1 Olea europaea var. sylvestris | reverse complement strand
AGTTAAGGATACGTGGTTTTGTAATAATGTTGTATATTTTTAATCATTTTCGAAACTTATTACATAAAAGCATACTTAGATATAAAGCATGTTTGGTATGACTTATTTTAAAGATAAATACCAAATTATTGACTTATTTTGATATTAGGTGCGTTCACATTAAAAATAAGCCATATATTTAATGCTTATTTTTGCGACAAGTGACCTCAAACATGTTAATAGATATGTACAGCGAGAACTTGCATTTTAGGGGAAAAAATGTATAGTGGGGACTAAAGAGGTATAAAATTGAACGTAATTGGCATAAAAATAAAATAAATGATTTAGAAAGGAAATTAATATAAAAGTAATATATTGGGGACTTTCATGCTACCTTCCCTAAGCCTCGTTAGGCCGTTATTCCATTTGGTCGTGCTTTTTAATTCTATAACCTTTTTCCCACTGTTATCAGGGTTCGACTCCACGTCTCTTACTCTCCTTTGGCATTGTCTACATTTGTTATTTTGCCTCTGTTTGTTTTCCATTATTTGTCTATTAAAATGTAAAACATAACCATTATTTATCACATCAAACCTTCATATTTGACTTTCTATCTCTTGTGTGGGGCTTATAACAGCTATATTTTTTATTCTCATTTTTACATTAATGTGTACCATACGAGTTTATTTGTATATATATGCTGTTCTCATTTTTCTATTTGGGTTTATTAACCTGCGCGCGCGCACACACCGAGAATACTTAAGTCTTCTGCAAATCTCTTCAAAGTCTTGTCAAATATATAGTTTGGGCACAGACGTTATTAGCTAATTTTAATCTTTGAACCCTTTGTATCTCACAGAGATCAAGACAATGTAACATAGTTCTATTATTTTCAAAAGTATAAATATTCTTTAATAGTAAAACTGTTATATTGAAACTTAAATATATTACGAGAGATTAAGAATGTGATTTAACATATATTTTTAAATTCAAGATGAAATTTAATATGTATGCAAAATTGGTGGACAAAACTTGAGAATCACCTAATTTTAACTTATTTGCATATAGACATTTTCTGTACCTAGTCCTTATCGAGGAGACGAGTTCTCTCTTGTACCAAAGCATATTGTGTTACTATCAAATCTTCGACTATTTTCCTGTACAAATCTCAACTTGCGAAAACTCACTCCTCCAATCTCTCTTATATTCTGTTTCCATTTAACCTTATTGCTCCATATTTGTTTCAAATGAACATATATTATGGTGCAAATTAGTATGCTCCCATTTGGCCCCCTTAAGTTTTATTTTATTTTTCTCTTTCCTATTTTCAATCACACAATCTTTCATAAAATAATATTACATGTTCAATTACTCATTTTAAAAATAAAAAAAAATACAATTCTACCAATTTCCATTTCAAAAAATCGGGGCCAAACAGGGCCATAATTATGTTAGATTTACTCATAAGAGTTATGTGATTTTAGATAATTATTTTATCATAATAGTGTTCGTCTACGGTATTTTATAACGATCCATTATGAAATAGATAAATAATCATCAGGAAAATTTGATAACTCTTATAATTAAAAATACATATTGAGAAATAAGATTATTTCACAAAACTAAGAAAATCAAGTGTATGTGTATATACATGTGTATATATATGTATATACTAAATAGATAAATAATCATCAGGAAAAATTGATAACTCTTATAATTAAAAATGCATATTGAGAAATAAGATTATTTCACAAAACTAAGAAAATCAAGTGTATGTGTATACACACGTGTATATATACGTATATACTATAGTATATACATATATATACACATGTATATACACATATACGTGTGAGTGTGTGTACACACACACTTTTTTGTAGATATCATGTATTGGAATCAATTTTCTAAGTTCTCTGAATTAGAAATTCATATGAGAACTAATACGTAGATATATGAAAATAATTTATTTCTTTTAAATATATTGCTACAAATAGTAAAAGTTGAACGTATATGATCAAACATCATTGTTACGATCTTGGATGATCAGTTTAATAAAAAGGCAATTGCGACTCTAATTAATTCTATATCGTATAATCGTAACAAATTCATATGGTATGTATGAATAGGAGTTCATATACGATGTGCAAATACTTATGACTTGGACTATTGTTATCTCGTAGAATTGTAACAACTTCATGTGACGTTTGTTTTTGTAGATGTGAATAGTTGTCTAATAAGAACATTTTGACTTTTGACGAGAATTTAGTAACATACAATTATGGCCCACATGAGTGGTATTCCTTCGATATTATAGAATTATGATCACAAATTTTGTGATCCTCCGACGATGTTAATGGAAAAATAATGATTATATTTTCTTAGCACAGATCAAGTGAACTATCCACTTCCTCTATATAACGATAAAAAAGGAACATATCATTTAGATTACTATAATTTTAGTAACAATATCAGGATAGTAAAAAAGATAAATGAAATTATGAAATTTTTGAATTAATTAAATTCTTCAACATATGATTAAAGAAATTTCAATATCAATTGATTTTTTATCGCTATAAAGGGAGAACATATTGTTTGAATTGCCATAATTTTGAGAAAATGTCATAAATAAATAAATAAATAAAAAAACTTATAGACTAAGGCCCTGTTTGAGCCCTATTATTTCCTCATTAAAATGAAAAATATTACCGTTATCTATCATATCAAGCCACCATAGATTTTTTATTTCTTGTGTGGAATTCATGACGACTATATTTTTCATTCTCATTTTTACAATAATGTGGCTCGAACGGGGGCTAAATTTTGAATTATTAAATTCCTGAACATATGATTTAAGAATTTTTAAGAATTACTTAATTCATTAAAAAGAAAAGTTAAATTTTCCACTTATCTATTTTTTTTATTTATTACTTAATTGATTGAGATACATCTGAAAAATAAATTATAACGAAAAAAAAAGTTGCTAAGGGTCTGCCAGGGAGTTTTGGCATAGTGGTTATGAGCATTATATAAAGTATAGATTTTGAACGTTTATCAACTGACATGTTTTGAATGATTTTAAGAACGATTTTTTAAAATAGCCCAACCTATACTTAAGAGTTTATTATTCATCAATTCTGAAAAGTTTTTTAAAAGAATAAAATTATACATATTACACTTAGTGAAATTTTTAGTTTATGGTTTCTTGTATAAATTTTTTTACTCACGTAAATGATATTTTACTAATTTTTTACATTTAAAAAATTAAATAAAGTTAAATATTTACTTTAAATTTTAAGTTAGCATTTTTTTACTTAGAAGTAAATTTTACAATTATAAGTCAGTTTTGTATTTTGAAGTTATTTTACACAAGTGATAAGTGATTTTTTTATTTATAATTCTTTTTTTTTATATTTTAAGTGAATATTTTGTTTTATTTATAGTATTTTTACTTTATAAAAAATTTTTTAGACAAAATTAAATTTTATTTTATAATTTTTTTGTTTATAAATAATTTTTTAATTAATATATTTTTATTTATAAGTTAATTTTATACAAAATTTGTTGGTTAAAAATAATTAGTTTATAAAGGATAAATTTAGAAAAGAATATAAGAAATAGTAAATAATTATTGATTTGATGGATCGATAGAACTGCTCAAAATTATACTACGTCAATTTTGAATGATTTTTAAACCATTTAAACAAGTGGAAATTACACTCCACCATACTTTTGAAGGTGAGGTGTTTCATATTTCAAAAGTCAGAAATATTTCATCTCTCTTCAATCTCATTCTCTATCCAATCTAATTCTCTCTCCCTCTACACATTTTCTCTCTCTCCCACACAAATTTATTCTCTTTTCAATCTCCTTCTCTCTCCATTATTTCTCCTGCCATTTTCTCTCTCTCTCTTCTTCTTCTCTCATATCGCCTCCAATCTCTTTCTCTCTCCATTATTTCTCTTGCCGTTTTTTCTTTCCCTCTTCGTCTTTTCTCAGATCGCCCTCCCTAGTCGCCCCAATTGATAATGAACTAATCACCTAGAAATCTAAGATCAGAAATCAAATATGGCACTGAGCTAACCATTCATAGCGTCGATCTGTGATGGAGTTTGTTGCAGCGTCACCGACCAATCTGTGGTGTTGGTGTGCAGCAGTGACTGTGGTGTTGGTGTGCGGTGGCGTTGACTTGGCGTCTGTCGTCCATTATCTGTTTATAAATGATTCCAAATGATTTTTTTCCCTATGATATATAGCTTGGCAGGTCCAAGTGGAATGGTCACAATTGATGAACTTGAAACTGAAACATTAATAATGTCCAACTAATAAAATAATTTGCAATGAGTAAATAAGTTGTGACCAATAAAAATTCTGAATCTGTGACCGATAAATAATCTATGGCCTATAAAATCTTGAATTCGTGACAAAAAATATTCTGTGATCTATAAGATTTTCGATTTGTGATCAAGAAATAAGTTGCGACCAATAATTTGATAAGTTGTGATTAAAAACTAATTCTTGACTAATTAAATAGCTAATTGTGACAAAAAAAAACTGTGACCTTGAAAATGGTGATGATTTTACGTTTAAAATTCTATATATTAAAGAGTCCGATCACATAAGGAAACTGAAGTTTGATTTCAGGGAATGATTGTAACGTTTCTCTCTCTCCGATCTCCCTGTCTCTCCTTCTATATATATATATAGGTTACATTCTCAGAGATTTGAAATATCAAACTATATTTCTTAAATTTGAGTTGTATATTTCTTACCAGTTGGAATATGAAATTTTCCCTTTAAACAATGCTCAAAAAATCTAACAAGCACCAGACCTAAAGCCCAACAAAAAGTCATGCATTAATCCAACTATAACCTAGGCGTCATGTTCATAGAGCAACCACGGAATTAGCTAAAACTGGGGGGAGGCAAAAAGGGAACATATTCATCACCCATTGGCACCAATTCATCTTGTGTAGCAGTGATTTCTACTCAATTTCTTCATCAACAAAGTTGGAAGGTAGTATTGGAATTTTGATAAGAGTAAAACGGGCTTTTATGTTGAAATGGCACTCAATCCTATTGTTGTGAATGATTTAATTTCAAGAAAACTCCGTATAATTTATTTATTTTTAAAATTGTTGATTGTTGATGGCTATCTTCCTCTAGCAACAATGATATTTTCGACAACCTCTGTCCTGAATTTTTGACGCGGTTATTTATTATGATCTCCTTGCTTTAAAAAACTAACCTCGCCTCAAGCGAAATAGGCGAATGATCTTACTATTTGTATATCCGGGGTTGACATCCTAGATGACACTCCCATCACAAGAGGGGGGGAGCCCACACATAATAAAATAATTGCGAACCCTCCTCTTGTGAGGAAGTATCTTCCGGAATGTCAACCCTAGATGTACAAATAACTTTATTGATAGGTGAAATACCTGGGACCAAAATCCAGTTGAGGCAGTTGCCCCCACTAGACCCTAGGTGTTTCCGCCTCTACTTGAGAGGGATTCATGTATTTTCATTTCATTTTTTTTTTAACTACTGTTTCTTTGGAATTGAGTGATTTGTAGTTTATACCCACAAGAAAAGAGTGGAAATATTGTAGCATCGAAACTCGGTAATTGTTGCTGGATGAGGAAAAGTGATAGCACTTTAGGATATTTCCAAGTTTTCCAGTATAGATTTAGTGCAGTAGGGGCACAGAGGGATGGGGTTTGGGGGGAGGCAAAATGGGCCATGGGGACTACGGTTCTAAAATAATGGAGGTTAAAGGATAAAATTAGTTTTGGAGGCAAATTTGCAATAGAAGTCTTAGTCTAGTCAGGGACTTCCCTGCCGTTCTCCAAGTATCAATTCAATCACGTGATTTTATTTTTATTTTCTCTTACTTTTCTTTTACCTTTGTGTGATTTTATTCTTTGAATGTAATTAAAGTTTCAGGATCCAAATCCAATAGCTTGGAGGTTCTTTCTTGCATTTGTTTTGCTTTTCGGAAAGATAATCTGAATTTAATAATTTTTTATACAGTTTTTATGAAAGTAACAACTTCTTCAGACACCGAATTGACAATTCCTTAGAGGGATTTACGTAGGAACTCACCGTTGAGTGGAAAAATGCAACCAATTACCATTGCAAGTGGTGTTGTATTACATTTCAGCAAAGTGTTGTTATTGTTGGAATAATTAATAATTTCATATGTGGGCTTCACATTCGATTGCAAAATTTTACGGGTTAGATATATGACTCATAATGATAATTGTGTTTGGGCCAAATTTATTAAGTGGTCAATTGGGCCATTTACACCTTACGGGTTGTAATTAATTTGATGTGGTAATTTAAAGTATGTGGGCCGAAAATAAACTCTAATTAGAATTCTAATCGTAATGGAACGACTCAATTATTTCCTATATAAAGGCTAGGTCCCCTCTCCTCTCCATATGTGTTTTCATTAGCTTGCCCCATTGATAGCTAATACTTTTGTGAGAAGCAAGGAGGGGAAGATCGTGTCTACTATTACAACTATAATTCATATCAACAATGGTTTCCGCAGGTATGAATTTGGTTTATTAGTTTATTATTTGGTGATTCTTGATTCTTAGCATGATTGAAAATTTAATATTAACAATTGGTATCAGAGCCTTCATGCTGAGATCATAATCCCTCGTAAAACAATATTCTGTCTCGTTTTCTTGATTTATCATATTGTTCTTGTTTTCAGAAATTTGAGAAAATTGGTTCTTCTCTTCCTCACCAACTCCACAATTCCATTATTATTTTCCCTTTTTACTGTATTCTCTCAATTAAGACCTAACTTCTATTCATGTAATTTTTTTTTTCCGATTTTCGTGAATGAGGAAATCTTCAGAATCCTCACGGTCCCCTACTTTCACTTCTCACCTCTCATTGTACTTTTGTTGATTACATTGCATTCTTTATCATGGATTTGAAATTTTGTTTCATGCTGATTTGCTTTTTACTAAGTGATTAACTGTGTTAAAGTAATTATGGACCAAAGCATGCAGTTTCTATGATATAACTAAATAATTCAGGAATGAAGAGAAAAATAATCTGTTGAATCTACTAATCGTTAGGCAAGAGAAATTAAATTGTCATAAAGGAATGAAGTGGAAATTTATCTGTTGAAACAAATAAAAAGTTGGGCAACATGAGTGAATTGAACAGCATCTATTTGCCTAATATTGGTTCTCTGGAGGGACCATAACACAGTGCTAGTTATGGCTGTTTGGGGACGGGGGCATGGTGTGCAATTTTTGAAAATTGCAAGCCCCTACCCACAATTAAAGGAAAGGGTCAATTTTGATCCAAATTAAAATTTTATTTAAAATTGACCCATTTAAAATAATAATAATAATTGACAACTTTTATATTTTCGTTAAATGTATAATTATTGTTGTTATTATTTGTTCGTTTAAATTTCGACTTTTATATATTAAAATTTTGTTGCCAATTTTAGTTCTCAATCACATGTGAATTTTTCCATTCATCGATTAATGATTATAATTGTTCCATGATTATTATTTTGTGATTGAACTTTTTCTATGGGCCTTGCGACGATTCTTGTTTTCCCACTAAGAGAAATATTTTGAAATAAAAATGGGTGGTAGCTGTCAAAGTAGCACACTCATTATTATTTATTCGATTTTCTCTACAATAAAAATACATATATTTTTGCCCAACAACTTTTGATTTATTGCATATAATATCTTGCCCAAAGGTGTTATTATATGTAATATTTTTGAAAAATGGCATGAAAAAGTTAACGGCTTATTTTGGTTTAGAAATTTCCTTCTGCCCAAAGGTGTTGAAATTTCGAAAACCAATGTGATTTTGCTAACTAGCTACATGATGTGTTTTAAGAGTATCTTATAGCATGTTGTATTGTCGACCCAAAGGTGACTTTATGATGATGCATCTAGACTCTTACCGTAATAAAATTTATATCTTTCGATTTAAATTACGGATTATCTAATTAATAGCCCATATTAATTGGTTGGATATTTCATCATCCATTTGATTGCATGCATTAAGTTTGGATGATATTAAAAGTGATATTTTATGTTTCCACAGTTTATAATGCCTCATCTCTTTCGAATCAATTGTCTGCTATTGAAATTTTGACTGGGAATAACTATGTGAGATGGAAACGAGATGTACAAATAGCACTTGGTCTTTTTGGCTTGGATTTTGCAATGGAGAAAAAGCTTGAAAAACCCACAGATAAAAGTACCGTTGAATATGTAGCCGAGCATGAAAAGTGGAAAAGGGCTAACAAACTCTGTTTGAAAATCATTAAGCGATCGATATCTGATTCCATTCTAAGTGCCATCCCTGATAATGAAAATGCCAAAAGTGTTATGGATGCCATAGGAGAAAAATTTATTGAGTCTGATAAAGCCGAAACTGGGGATTTGATGGATAAATTTATGAGCATGAAATATGACGGTACAAGTGGTGTTAGGAAGCATGTCATGAAAATGATAAATATATCATCTAAGTTAAAGGCTCTTGACATTCCCATTGCGGAGCCTTTCCTGGTCTATCATGTTTTGAATAACCTTCCTAGCAAGTTTAATCAGCTTAAGGTTGCTTATAATGCTCAGCGGGATAAGTGGAATTTGAATGACCTCATAGCAGTGTGTGCCCAAGAAGAGTATAGGATGCGCCGTGAAACTGTTGAAACTGTACAATTAGCTTTTCAGCCATCACAGAATAAGGGGCCTTCTCATAATCATAAACCTAAGTTTCGTAAGGGTAATAAGTCCCACCGAAGTCAGCAGAATAAAAATCTTAGTGGTCCCAAACTAGTTATAAAGAAAAATGATCAATGCAAGTTCTGTAAAAAGAAGGGTCACTGGCAGAAAGACTGTTTTTAGTTCAAGACTTGGTTGGAAAAGAAGAAGAGTTCTTCAGGTATTCCCTTGGCCTTAGTTTGTTTTGAGTCTTCTTTAGTAGATGTACTTTTGAATTCTTGGTGGTTAGACTCGGGAGCTAGTATTCATATTGCGAATTCCTTGCAGGGGTTCATAAGCAAACGGAGGCCAAGTGAGAATGAAGTAAGCTTGAGCCTTGCAAATGGATTCCAAGTGAAGGTTGAATTCATAGGAGTACTGAAGTTAACTTTAGAGTCTGGTTTTTATCTTGTTTTGGAAAATACAGTTTATGTACCGCAGATGAGACGGAATTTAATTTCTATACCAAAACTTGATGCTTGTGGTTTTACATTTAATTTTGGTAATGGAATGGTTAAGTTATTTAATGATTCTCGTTTGATTGGAAATGACATTTTATGTGATGGTTTATATAAATTATCTTTGGCTTCTTTTTGTGATGTCTCGTGTGTTACAAATGTATCAAAGAAAATGGCTTTAATTCGTGAATCATCCTCTATATTGTGGCATAAGCGATTGGGTCATATTTCTAAGGATAGAATGGAAAGATTAGTAAAAGATGAGATACTTCCTTCCTTAGACTTCTCCAATTTTGACACCTGTATAGATTGTATAAGAGGAAAGTTAACTAAGTCTACGAGGAAGGGTTCGACTAGGAGTAATGGAATTTTGGACTTAATTCACACTGATATCAGTGGACCTTTGCTTTCCACTATATGTGAGAATAAATATTTCATAACTTTCATTGATGATTTCTCACGATATGGATATGTTTATTTGATTAACGACAAATCACATGCACTTGAGAAATTCAAAGTTTTCAAACTGGAAGTAGAGAAACAATGTGGGAAAAATATCAAAGTTGTAAGATCTGACCGAGGTGGTGAGTACTATGGGAAATATGACGAGTCTGGTCAAAATATGGGTGATTTTGCAAAATTTTTACAAGAGTGTGGAATAGTGCCTCAATACACCATGCCAGGGACACCTGAGCAGAATGGTGTTTCTGAAAGACGTAATCGAACTCTAAAAGATATGGTTAGAAGTATGATGAGTAGAACAAATTTGCCTGAATATTTGTGGGGTGAAGCCTTGAAAACAGCTATGTATATTTTGAACAGAGTTTCAAGTAAAGCTGTTGTAAAGACACCGTTTGAATTATGGACAGGACGTAAGCCAAGTATGGCTCACTTTAAAGTTTGGGGATGTCCAGCTGAAGTTAGGATTTATAATCCATTTGAAAAGAAATTAGACCCTAAATCAACTCCTGGCTACTTTATTGGGTATCCGGATAGATCAAAGGGATATAAGTTTTACTGTCCAAATCGCGGCACTAGAATTGTGAAGTCCATTACTGCTAAATTTTTTGAGAACGATTTTGGAGATAGTGGGAGTTCCACGTTGAGAGAAATTCTTGTTGAACCTAATCAAGTTGTTGTTCCAGTTCCCATCATACAGGAAAGAGTTGGTTCCCAACTAATTGAAGTTGTTAATGAAGAACCGAGGAACCAGGAGGAATCTCCAATTCCTCAAACAATGATTGAATCAGTTCCTGAGCCACAAGTTAGGAGATCACAAAGGGAAAGAAGATCTGCATTGCCCAGTGATTATGTTACATATTTATTGGAGAGCAATTTTAATATCGGGCATATTGTTGATCCTGTAACTTATAATCAAGCATTAACAAGTCTTGAGGCAGATAAATGGATAGCTGCCATGGAAAATGAAATGAATTCCATGGAAAAGAATAAAGTTTGGGATCTTGTTGAACTTCCTCCAGATGCTAAGGCTATAGATAACAAGTGGATCTTCAAAAGTAAATTAGATTCAAAAGGAAATGTTGAACGAAAGAAAGCAAGATTGGTTGCAAAAGGCTTCACTCAGTGAGAGGGCATTGATTATGTTGAAACCTTCTCCCCTGTTTCGTCGAAAGATTCTTTTCGAATTATCATGGCTCTTGTGGCACACTACAATTTGGAGCTTCATCAAATGGATGTTAAGACAGCATTTTTGAATAGAGATCTTTCTGAAATGGTTTATATGAAACAACCTGAAGGTTTTGTTGTAAAAGGAAAAGAAAACTTGGTGTGTAAGTTAAACAAATCCTTATATGGTCTCAAGCAAGCATCTCGACAGTGGTATTTGAAGTTTGATGAGGTTGTGACATCTCTAGGTTTTGTTGAAAATACTATTGATCAGTGCATTTATCTTAAAACCAGTGGGAGAAATTTTATTTTCCTTGTATTGTCTGTTGATGACATTCTACTTGCTAGCAGTAACTTAGGGCTGCTTCATGAGACAAAGAAAATGTTGTCTGGTAATTTTGAGATGAAAGATCTTGGAGAAGCTTCCTATGTACTTGGCATTGAAATACATCGTGATAGAAATCGTGGTTTATTGGGACTTTCTCAGAAAGCTTATATACGACGTGTTCTAGAAAGGTTTAATATGCAGAATTGTGCTCCTGGTGATGTACCTATCATAAAAGGAGATAAGTTTAACAAAACTCAATGTCCAAGGAATGAGTTGGAAAGGGAGTCTATGAAGATGATCCCATATGCTAGTGCTGTGGGAAGTTTGATGTATGCTCAAGTTTGCACTAGACCGGATATAGCCTACGCAGTAAGTGTCCTTAGCAGATTTCAGTCTAATCCAGGACAAGAGTATTGGAAAGCAGCTAAGAAAGTTACGAGATATTTGAAGAAAACTGAAAGTTATATGCTTACATTCCAGCGTACAAATCATCTTGAGGTGGTAGGATATTCAGATTCTGATTTTGCTGGATGTCAAGATGACTTGAAATCAACCTCAGGTTATATTTTTACATTAGCTGGTGGTGCCATTTCTTGGAAAAGTGTTAAACAGACTTTAGTAGCGTCTTCTACTATACAAGCTGAATTTATGGCATGTTATAGGGCTACATTCCAAGCCGTTTGGTTAAGAAATTTTATCTCTGGCTTGAAAGTTGTTGATTCCATCTCAAGATCGATCACTATCTACTATGATAACAGTGCAGCAGTATTCTTTTCAAAGAATAATAAAAGTTCTGGTGGATCAAAACATATTGACATCAAATATTTGGTTGTTAGAGACAGAGTCAAAGAAGGGCAGACGAAAATAGAGCATATCAATACAGAGGCGATGGTTGCTGATCCCTTGACTAAGGGACTCGCTCCAAAAGTCTTTAAGACACATGTTACTAATATGGATATTGTGGAAACATTTGATATTTTTGGTTAGTGGGAGTTATTTATGAAAAGAACTACGTTTTGGGTTTGATCCCTTTACGGGGTACGTAGGCAACCCATATGTTTTCGGGTACAGCCCCTTCTGATAATAAAATAATTTTTCCCCTATTCATGAACTATTTTAAGCATGCATTTGACTTATGTCTTTTTATATTATTGATATCTTGAAAGACATAAAAATGAGTCTCTTTTGGAGACATGTGGCTTTATTTTGATTCAAACCATTATGAGGACCGATATGAGTTAGCACAGTTTCTGATCACATTTGGTGCTAAGTTCATACCACATACTACCACATTGGTTGGAGGATGGGGATCCATGTCGATAAGGATGTTGACAATTGTAGCTGTGGAATGGTCTTACATCTCTTAAATTGGTGTAATGACTTCCATATTCGGTGTTAATATTCTTGTTGGACCGGATCATGTAACGTAAGGTGTCATCATTGGAGCTATACTTTTGTGGCCACCTATGTAGTCTAACCCGGGTGTTAAAACTTTGTTATGGCAATCAAATGTTTGTCCAAGTGGGAGAATGTTGGAATAATTAATAATTCCATATGTGGGCTTCACATTCGATTGCAAAATTTTACGGGTTAGATATATGGCTCATAATGATAATTGTATTTGGACCAAATTTATTAAGTGATCAATTGGGTATTTTATACCTTACGGGTTGTAATTAATTTGATATGGTAATTTAAAGTATGTGGGCCGGAAATAAACTCTAATTAGAATTCTAGTCGTAATGGGACGACTCAATTATTTCCTATATAAAGGCTAGGTCCCCTCTCCTCTCCATATGTGTTTTCATTAGCTTGCCCCATTGATAGCTAATATTTTTGTGAGGAGCAAGGAGGGGAAGATCTTGTCTACTATTACAACTATAATTCATATCAACAATGACTTCCACAGGTATGAATTTGGTTTATTAGTTTATTATTTGGTGATTCTTGATTCTTAGCATGATTGAAAATTTAATATTAACAGTTATTACTACCAGTGTTCCAACCGCCAAATAGAATATTTTAATACCAACATTTATGTATGGCTGTGAACAACTAGAATGGCTGATTATTTTTATTTTTTTGTTTGTATTGTTTTGGATAGCTTGTTATTGCTATGCATTTCCTTGTGTACTAAATTTTGACATTTATATCTTTCGCAGTGATAAACAAAGGCTAAGACATGGTTCAATACAATTTTAAAAAGATTACAGTGGTTCCCACTGGAAAGGACTTTATTGATATCATTCTCTCCCGCACACAACGTCAAACACCGACTGTTGTTCATAAGGGATATGCTATCTCACGTATCCGCCAGTTTTACATGCGCAAAGTAAGTATACACAACAAAACTTTCATGATAAGCTCTCCACCATTATTGAGGAGTTTCCTTGGCTTGATGATATCCATCCTTTCTACGGCGACCTCCTCCATGTTCTGTACAACAAAGACCATTACAAGCTTGCTCTAGGCCAAATCAATACTGCTAGGAACCTGATTGGTAAGATTGCAAAGGACTATGTGAAATTGTTGAAGTACGGAGATTCTCTATATAGATGCAAGTCCTTGAAGGTTGCTGCTCTAGGCCGTATGTGTACTGTGATTAAACGAGTTAGCCCTAGTTTGGCTTATCTTGAACAGATAAGACAACACATGGCGAGGCTTCCTTCCATTGATCCAAATACACGGACAATCTTGATTTGTGGGTACCCCAATGTTGGCAAGAGCTCGTTTATTAACAAAATTACAAGGGCAAATGTGGATGGACAGCCTTATGCTTTTACCACAAAATCGCTGTTTGTTGGTCACACTGACTACAAATATCTACGTTACCAAGTGATTGATACTCCAGGGATTTTGGACAGGCCATTTGAGGATCGTAATATCATTGAAATGTGCAGCATTACTGCTCTTGCCCATTTAAGAGCTGCAGTGTTGTTTTTCCTTGATATTTCTGGATCTTGTGGGTACAGCATTGCGCAGCAGGCGGCTCTTTTCCACAGCATCAAGTCATTATTCATGAACAAACCATTGACTATAGTCTGCAACAAGACTGACTTACAGGCACTGGAAGGGATCTCCAAAGATGATATGAAGCTGGTCATGGAGATGAAATCAGAAGCTATGAAAACTTTGATAGGACAAGGGGGCGAGCCAACAAACGACGAGGGTGTGCTCTTGACTATGAGTACTTTGATTGAGGAGGGTGTTATTGAGGTGAAGAATGCAGCTTGTGAGAGGCTGTTGGATCAGAGGGTGGAATTAAAAATGAAGTCGAAAAAGTTGAATGATTGCCTGAACCGCTTCCATGTTGCAATGCCTAAACCACGTGACCAGAAGGAAAGGCCACCCTGTATACCTGAGGCTGTCTTAGAAGCTAAAGCCAAGAAAGCAGAGTAAGCTGCAGAGAAACAGAAGAAGCTGGAGAAGGATCTGGAGAATGAGAATGGAGGTGCAGGTGTATACTCTGCAAGCTTGAGAAAGCATTATATTTTAGCAAATGATGAATGGAAAGAAGACATCATGCCTGAAATTCTTGATGGGCACAATGCATACGATTTCGTTACCCTGATATATTACAAAGGCTTGAAGAATTGGAGAGAGAAGAAGGTATGCGCCAAGAACACGAAGCAGATGATGAATTTGAGATGGACGGGGCTGAACTGACCCCTGAAGAGCAAGAGGCACTGGTAGCAATTAGAAAGAAGAAAAGCTTACTCATTCAACAGCACAGGATGAAGAAGAGCACTGCTGAGAGCCGACCAACTATACCCAGAAAATTCAATAAAGACAAACAGTTTACGTCAGAAAGAATGGGAAGATAGCTATCAACTTTGGGACTTGATCCAACTCTGGCAATCAACCGTGCTCGTATCAAATCTAGGGGTCGTAAGAGGGAGAGATCAATTGAGAGGGGTGATCAAAATGGTACTGATGATATGGATGTGGATGGTAACCAACCAAATAAGAAGCTGCGGTTCAGGTCGAGGTCAAAATCACAGCCACCATATGAAGTGGTTCCTGGAGAGGGCTTGAAAGATTTTGCTCAAAAGAAGAAGGTTGTAAAACTGGCAGAAAAATCTCACAAGAAGAGGAACAAAGATGCTCGCAAGGGAGAGGCAGATAGAGTCATTCCTACTCTCAGACCAAAGCACTTGTTCTCTGGGAAGCGGTCCACTGGGAAAACTGACCGGCGCTAGTGGCATCCAAGTATAACCTCTAGAATCTTGTTGCATAACAGGTTGATCTCCGCATTTTTGGACTCTCTAATCTTGCTTAGCACCCAGAATAATATTGTTGTATCTTCCCCACCCCACCCCAAAAAAGGGTAGAGAAAACTTCTACTCTCTTAAAAGAAAGATGGAAAAAAAAAATTAAGAAATTTGTATTTACTGCACTGGAGTTCTAGAAGCCAAAGTAGATTATGGTAATCACCATGAGCACATTAAGTATTTATTTAGTTGCTTTTCTATTTGTGGTACCCTTATTAGATCTTTCTTTAGCCTTATGTTGCCTTTATGCCTCCTGCCCATCAGGCAAACAGTGAATTTCTAAGCATGCTATTATGGCTTGATTGCACATTCAATCTATCAAATCTAATTTCATTCACTATTTTGTCATTTGCAGGGAAGGGTTCATACTTCACAAACTATATTGTGCTTGAAGCTGCAGCGAAATGTCACGGATCGCAATATCATGACTTAAGGCTTGGCATGACACGGGAATGTCATGGCACAAGGTGAGAAAATGAGATAGACTTATGGCAAATAAGGTCTAAGTTTCGGCTGTACAAGGCGATGAGTGCGTCACCAAATTCAGTGGGGGAGTAACTTACCCCACGCGGTCGCGTTCGATCCGTCCCGGTAGCGGCCGCAATACAGCGTGGACAGCACGCTTCAGCAGGACGGAACAACTTGCGATAGGGGACGCAGGCAGATTCGACAAATGATGCAGGCAGACTCAGGCTGGGGACGCAAATAGATTGTTTTGGGGCAGAATGCAGGCTGCCTAAATTATGCAGTTTTCCAGGGCATTAATGAGGTTTTTCTAAGTCCCGACCCGACCATTTTGGGAGGTAAAATACATGAACCTGCAGCCGGATATTTTGAGAATGCAAGTGGGCAACTTGCACAACTTGTCCACTTGTGTGCCACTTGCAAGCTAAGCGCGAGTTGTATGCAAGCTAAGCGCGAGTTGGCAAAGATATTATCAACGTGCAAGCTAGGCGCGAGTTGTATGCAAGCTAAGCACGAGTTGGCGACAACTAAGCACAAGGTGGCGACAACTAAGCACGAGTTGTAAAGTGGAATGTTAAGGAGGTTTAGTTTTTCTATAAATAGAGATGTAGTCTCATTTGTAAATGGTATGTAGTAGATGTAGTAGAGGGTAGAGAATGTAGAGTTGAGTGAGTTTATTCATTAGAGAGATTGTAAAGTTTTTCCTTTCATTTATACAAAGAAAGTTTCCCCATACTTACTTGTTTTCCATATATTACTTACTTCAAAATTCTCTTCTCAACGTGGTTATAATTTAGCCTCATTGGTTAAATTATTTGTGAACGTGAAAAGGCTGACTTAAGGTTTTCTCATGAGGTGCGGGAATTGTAGAACGTTAAGGCCGCACGGTTCTGGTTTGTTCGGGTGTAACGAAACTAGGCTCTCGTGACAGAAAGCTTTGAAAGGGCTTTATGGATATTGTGGAGAATCATACATTGGGTTGATTGAAATCTCTCTTGTTTGTTGATCCAATTTTGATATTTTGTTTTTTGTTGAGAATTAGAAATTACAGTTGGTAAGGATATGCTTTGTTACTTTCTTTTTCCATGTAAATTATTCGGTGGCTTTGTATTGAATGAAAGCCTGTTTTTGGTTCGAGTTGATATGTATGCATGAATGATTGAAGTCAAGAAATTAAAATCTGCTGCTGGCCGAGCTGTTTGGCTTTAGTATATTGCCTCTCAGTAAGTTAAAACAGCAGTGTATATTGAAATTCAGTGGCATAAATACTAGCTCTTGCCTCCTATAGTTCGAGGAGGGAGTTAGATAATGCCATATATTGAACCGGTCTGAGTTAGGCACCCCATTTGATTTTTCTCGTTTATCATGTTGGATTGGACAATGACGATGTGTTACTGTCACCTTTGGTACGCTATTGCTCTTAATAATGCTGTCCTTTTACTATGAAAAAGTCTTATTATTTCCTTCATAAAAATATTTGGGTTAATGCCTCCTATGATTTGGCAGATGGCTTTGATTCCAAATTGGAGGGGCATTAATATCAATAGAGAAATGTGAACTGAACTTGTGTTATATTCCTCTTCATTTTATGTTTTGTACGCAGTATTAATCAAGATCGGACACTACGACTAAAATTGACTTATCATTTATTTATTATTATTTTTTTTATGTATTGTCCAATGTAATAAACTTCACCTTCCAAACAAGTAATAAATATATTACCCAAATGAAGATATTTGAGGTAAAAAAATATGCATCGACCTTATGAAGTTGTGAAGTAGTATATATCATCAAATAATTCATGATTGATCTCATAAATTATTCACATTTCCATATTCTAAATTAATTCATATTTACTTGAGCAAGATCGTTTTTGGTTGGTGTTGTGATTTGTTTGATTGATCTACTAAGTAGTTATGCCTGAGTTTCCCTTCGTTGCCAACTTCTTAGAGGGATTGCAGCATTTTCGATTGCAAAAGTTTGAGATAATTATTGAATTACATACGACGTATTTAGACATCTTTAACGTTATTTAGAATAATTTGGGTGAAAAATATCAGT
Source organism: Olea europaea var. sylvestris (assembly GCF_002742605.1). NCBI lineage: Eukaryota > Viridiplantae > Streptophyta > Magnoliopsida > Lamiales > Oleaceae > Olea > Olea europaea. Next base: position 147,808 of record NW_019241968.1, on the reverse strand, counting down.
AGATGACTTCTAAAGTCCATTGACGAGAATTGAAACTACCAAGTTGAATTACGGTAAAAGGCAAAGGATAGAAATTTCCATGGAGAAATGACTATTTTAAAATTTACATAAATAAGCAAACATTTTAAGTTTTGACTTAGGCAAACATGGTAGCCCATTTCGAACCGGATCAGATAAGCAGCCCGGCTCACATCCGACCAGCAAAACCTCCCAGTTTCCGCTCGTAAAACCCATATCAACACAAAATGATGCTGCAGCGTTCAATTTCAATGCTCAGTGCTTGCAAAACTTCATCTCCTCCAAAGTTTCACATACCCTTTACGAGAAATCACTCGTTACTGATACTCACAACCTGGTCTTTCACCACTCGTGGCAATTCTTACTCTCCAAACAGCAATAAATTTCGAACATTCGGGACCGCCGCGGCCATCGCCGACGATAGAAAAAGAAGCGATGCTGACACCTTCTTTGCGGAAGAAAGCGTTTCGTGGGCGTCTCTTGGTGTTTCGGATGGTATCTCTCGGGCTTTGTCTAATGTTGGGCTCCATAGACCTTCCTTGGTTCAGGTGCTTAATGTTTTTCACTTTGTTTTCTATTAATCATATGTAATGGTAAATATTTTTATTTTCTAAAATTGGAATATTTGTTATTGGAGATTGCGTTTTAATTTCTTACGTCAGTGAGAAAATGTGATTGATATAATTTTTGTTGTCGTTTTCTGTATCTTTTGTTTTCTTGTTAGTGAATCTGTGAACAAAGTAGAATTTGAATGATCCGAATTCCAACTTAAAGTATCTTATCAATGTGATTTGTAGTTATAATTTTGAAGTTTAGAGGAAATAGTTAATCGTAATCGTGGTGAGAGACGCTCATGTGTTAATATAATTCAGGCTGTCTGCATACCAAGCATACTTTCAGGAACCGATGTGGTGGTCGCAGCAGAGACAGGTAGTGGCAAGACTCATGGGTACTTGATTCCTCTTATAGATAAGCTATGTAGGATGTCAGCTGTTTCAGAAAGTGATTTAGATGATCAAAAACTGAAGAAGCATCGCCAGCTTTCCCTTGTACTCTGCCCAAATGTAATGCTGTGTGAGCAAGTGGTTCGTATGGCTAACTCCCTCTGTGGTGATACCGGTGAACCACTTCTCAGAGTTGCCGCTATTTGTGGCCGCCAGGTACTTGAATATGAGTACTAATTTTGTTGTTGATCGAACAATTAGTCCCTTGTGTCTAGTGGTGGAATTTCATCATTTTGTGTTTCTTATGGATGAGTAATTACACTGCAGGGCTTGCCATTTAAAGAACCAGATATAATAGTTTCAACGCCAGTTGCACTTCTGAATTACCTTTATGCAACCGACACAGAACAATGTAGACGCGCTGACTTCATACACGGTGTCAAATATGTGGTATTTTCTATTCAATTGAAAAAAAATAATAATAATAAATTGATTTAGCTTTGTCAATGTATCTCAAATCTCTATCTTAATCATCTAAATCCATTAACTTCTAGGTTTTTGACGAAGCAGACTTGCTTCTTTGTGGAAGTTTTCAGAATCAAGTAATTCGTCTCATAAACATGCTTCGATTTGACGAGAAGCAGTTATCTCGCACGAGAAGCGCAGATTCCTGTGAACAAGATTTGAATTCTGATGCCCTGAAAGTCACGGATACGGAAGATGAAGATTACCCACGAACAGATTCCAATGCGAAAGAAGACGAAGATACTGATGAGAATTCCAATTTTGAGAACACAGAAACCAAATCTGGGTTTACAAACAGAAAAGACTGGAGGCGGGTTAGAAAAATATATGAACGCAGTAAGCAATACATATTTGTTGCAGCAACACTTCCTGTGAATGGGAAGAAAACTGCTGGAGGAGTATTAAAAAGAATGTTTCCCGATGCCAATTGGGTTAGCGGAAATTATCTCCACTGCCATAATCCCAGGTGCCTGTCTTAGTCTTTTGTTACTTTATTGTTAATGTAATTTTCTAGTTCCTACCTTCACCAAAAAAAAAAAATTAATAAATAAATAAATAAATCTACATCCTTGATCGATAGCTAGTATATATAATGTGCTTTTTAGTAAATTATTCTCTTGAGTCTCCCACGACCACTTATATCAGTTGAAAGAGAGTTCTTATATTATGGCCAGTAAGAATATGGTCAACATGTTAGAAAATTCAAATATGGATAACTGGATATTACTCATTCAGTTATCGCTCTACTTGAAATTATTTTGGTTACTCTCAGTGGTATAAATACAAAGTTCAAGTTCGTTAGTTTAGTTATTTTTGTCTGATTTGGACATTGATATTATCTTGTAATAACATACCATCATGTATTTATTCATGTAATGGATTGGATTCCTTTTACATGTTTCAGGTTGGAACAAAGGTGGATTGAAGTTACAACCGATAGTCAGGTGGATGCTCTCATAAATGCTGTTAATGATGGACTGAATTCTTCCGTGGATTCTAGTTCTGGAATAGTTAGAACCATGGTGTTTGCAAACACTGTTGAGGCTGTTGAAGCTGTTGCTAAGATCTTGATGGGAGCTGGAGTTGAATGTTCCCGTTTCCATAGTGATGTCTCACCAGAAGAGCGTACCAGGAATCTTGTTGGTTTCCAGCAGAAAGGTGGCGTTTTTGTGTGCACGGATGCTGCCTCTCGTGGACTTGATATCCCACATGTGTCACATGTTATTCAGGTACTTCTCTTCTTACTGGTTCAATCATTTTGATCTTTACACTTTTGATTATAAAGCACACCTGCAATTCTATGAGTCTGAATTGTGAGTCATGCACAGAGATATAATTTAGCGTCTGACTTCTGCCAATTATGTGCAGAAGTTTAGAAAACCATAATATTTTCACTCAGCATCCCTGTCACTCTTTTTAGTTTTATCTCCTTAAGATGGCTATTTATGGTTAGTTGACTTTTAATTCTTTGATAAGAACAAGAATCTACATCGATGTATTGCTGTAGCATCATGAACAATCATGTAAAGGATGATATATGTAGTTGAGACGTGTCTTATGTAGTCCTAAGGAAGAGAATATAAGATATAACGAAACCTTAGCTTCTCTTATGAGATATAACCTTCGCCAGACATTAGTGGCTTAGTTCTTCGCGCTTCCCGCTGGCCTTTTTTTAATATATATATATATATAGAGAGAGAGAGAGAGAGAGAGAGTATAAGCTATAACAAAACCTTAGCTTCTCTTATGAGATATAACCTTCGCCAGACATTAGTGGCTTAGTTCTTCGCGCTTCCTGCTGGCCTTTTATATGTATGTATATATGTGTGTGTGTCTATATATATATATATATATATATATATATATATATATATATATAGAGAGAGAGAGAGAGAGAGAGAGAGAGAGAGAGAGAGAGAGAGACGGAAGATCAGTGCTCTGAAAAGCTTGACTTTTTCAGTTCACTCCCCTTATGCGGTCGAGCTTCTTACCTGTCTGCCTCCTTTCTCTTTTTCATTCCAATGAGTGGCATCATCCTATTACAACAGATTAGAGAGGGAGATATAGACCAAAATTAATATAACCTGGTTTGGTTGCGACATATTTAATATCTTTGAAGCTTCAGCAGATTGAGTACTCAATCCCATGTAGGGCAAAGTTTTTTTCTTACATAGTTGACCCCAAGTTTAGTGTGTTTAATGAAGGAATATTCTTTAAACGTAAATCTGCGTTTTTCCGGGTCAAATATGAATCATTCAAGAATTAAGACCAAAGCATTCAATCTGTATTATGCCCGCCTAACTCAATATGTGTGTCTGTCACTGGTCATGAAATTGGTTATGCTGCTAACTTACTCATCTCTTTATTGCTTGTTTCCTTTCCACCACTCATCTTTAGTAAATTTCTTATGTTCTTTTTATTAATTATGCTTTCTCGGTTTGATTAAATATTTTTAACGTTTGGAATATAAATATTAGGTTTTTCTCCATGAATCAGCTCGGTTGAACAACAGTGTCACTTCACATAATCTAACAGTAAGAGATCAGACTGGAATATCTACAAACCTGATAAATAAATCATCTATTTTGTGAGAAATTGAATATTGCCCATATCCAGTGCTCATTTGCATTGAATTAAACAGGAGTTTAGCATTTCCTTGACTTAAAATAATCAGATTACATGAAGATCTTCTTGTCATCTTGTTCTCCATATTTATCTTAATATGGATGAGTTCAGTTAAATCTAATAGCTATCTTGGTTTTTGTTCCAGGCAGAATTTGCTTCGTCTGCCGTAGATTTTTTGCATAGAGTGGGTCGTACAGCTAGAGCAGGTCAACCTGGCCTTGTTACCAGCCTGTATACAGAAGCAAACCATGAACTCGTTTCTGCAGTTCGTCAGGCAGAGAAGCTTGGTCTGACCATGGTAATATATTGAACTTGAATTTTTCACGAACAAATTTTTTATTCTGATATCAAGTTATTAGTGCTGTGTTTTCCTCCTGATAAATATCAACACACATTAACTTGTATATTTAAATAAAAGAGTTATCCATTAAATGTTCATCAGCATATTCTTATATTGCTGCAGGAGAAGGCTTTTAGCAGGAAAAGGAGCTTCCGAAATAAGCTTAAGAAGAGAGGTATGTTAATCACTGGTCTTCCTTTTTTCATGAAGCACAGCATTGGCATTTTAATGAAGATGCAAATTCATTCCCTTAGCAGGTTTCAGTAAAAGCAGTAATGCACCGTCCATTCATTCGGGAGTTCCAGCATGACTGTCGGCGTCCAAAAGGGAAAATTAAGATTCAGTAAACCTGGCGCTCAAGGCTTCTGCTTTAGCTTCGATAAGTTAGATATGTGCAGGAATGCAGGCATGCGTAACTTACTTTAGTTTACCCCTTTTCTGGGGGCGGGTTTGGAGGAAAGTAGATTTCCTTGTTTGTGTACAACAGTATGAGTAAAATTGCAAAGCAAAATCGCCATTATGTAAAATGCAATGTTAATTTAAGCATCACATTGCAGCATTTAAAAGTTGGAACTAGATTTTTTAGTGTTCTATGGTTAACATTTGGAGCTTGTCACTCTATACACAATGCATTGACCCATGGTCATCTATCTGGTGTCCCCTTTGCAACTTTTGCCTCAGAAGAATTTAGGACTATGATAAGGAAGAATAGAATTAGATATTGCACAACAAGAAGTAAATCAATGTAATAAACAACAAAACTTGAAGATATCAGTCAAATTGTGAACTTTTACAGGTCCTGAAAAAAACAAAGTTACTGCTGTAGACATATTATCAGACAAAGATAGGTGAGTTTGGTTCTCCTACGATGATAAAAGTTATAATCCTTAAAAAGTGTTCAAATAAAACATGTTGAAAGCAACAACAGTCTGTCTGAAAACATGCCTAATTCTAAGCAGCCTCAAACCACAACATCAATACGCTCAAATTCAATCAATGACATATTGACATCCTCTTTCACTGAGAGACTAGCAGACTCGCTAACTTCAACGCGGCCAGATCTGTCGACTGCAAGCCTCATTGATCCCTTAAACATGTCAATTTTCGCGTTTGACAGGACAAGGGTGTTGCCGTCTTTCACTAAGTCCACTGGAGATAAAGGCAGTTCGTCAGCATAAAAGCATTCAAACTAATAAAGTTAGAACAGAAGCACAACACACATTTTACAACAAATTGAAACAACCATAGGAAACTAGAATATCAGCATCCAACGAAAGAGTCAAGACATCACAAGCCAATATCTATTCAATGCCCAGCAACACAATCCCATCGAAGGGATGAAGGAACTCCAAGTCTCAACTACAGGAATATAATAATAGAAATGAACAGCTATCAAAGGATCAAGAAACTCGTAAGTCGAAACAAAGTGCACAAATGGACAGCATTTGATGGTCTTCAGTTGATGGGGAATTACAGGGCGAGACAAATGCCGTATAACCATATCCCAATGAAGTAACTTTTCCAAGATAACCAAACCATATTGTCGGGTGAATATCCGGTCTACATATAAAATGAGGTCAGTTAAGTCTAATGAGAAATTTTGGTGAACACATATCAATCAACAAGGCCAGCAATAAGCTTTAGAGATAACATATGCACACATTCATACTTGTATTCTTGTGTGAGTTTTTGTTCTCTGGTGAGTGTGAGACAAAAGGACCTAGATTATTACTGTCGTGCTTTTCTTATAAGAAACAGCCAAGCCCAAAACATTCATTAAAAAACGACTAAAGAAAGAAAATAAAGAGAAACAAATTGAAAAGCTCAGTACACCTACAAAATGAAGGCACAATTCAAGCTTAATTAAAATTGAGGAAAATAATTGCCATCGTAATACAACTGCATTATCAAGCAAATTCTGATATCAGATACATGGTTTTAAAAAACAATTCGAGACTTATGCCTCGAATCCTATTCTATAATTGTTAAGATTTGGGGTCCATCTTAATAAGGTCAACCTTATTAAGAGGAATGACCCAACATCTATTTAAATTGGTCAATATTTCGGTATTTAACTGATGTGGGATTTATTCCCTTAACATGTCCTCGCAAGATGGTGGCTCTTTTTTAGCAGACCAATATTGAAATCCGTATACTCATTTTTTAGACTTAATCGGATCGAATAGTTCGTTGGAACTTATTGGGTTCTGATACCATGAAGAAAAATGAGAGAAAATTCTTCTTATTTTCTATTATGGAATACGCAAAGATTACAGTAATAAATAGGAAGGGAAACCATCAATTAGGTTTATCAAACTCCTTAAATCAAGGAAGACTAAACATAGAAAACTAACCAATTAGGAAAATAGAAAAAATCTTGGAGATTGAAATGCTAATTATCCTAATCTCATTATTTGGAAACTAATCATAGTCTACCAAAATATTCCACAATAATAAAGAAACTCAAACCCTGCACCTTAAATGCCATTTGTAAGGCTTACTAATCGAGCCTAAGAATCAGGCCAACTAAGATGTCCGCCATTTTGAATTGCATTTTTCAAACATTTAATAATTGACATTAACCTTCTAAGTTATTTCTTTATAACTTAAAATGTTTTACGGGTTCTTTCAATTTCTTTTTTCTATATAGATGGAGGAAAATGAAAGAGAATGGACCATTGCAATCAAAGAATGAAAACATACTTATAATGAGGACAATTACAGCGATATTAACTATTCCCTAAAAGATCATATTAGTAATGATGATATAAAAATTTCTTCAGTTGTTTGTCTCCACTTATAAGAATAGATTATAATTTTGTCACGTGATTACTAATAAGAGAATTAATTATTACCAAATTTGTCGATTAGTTTTATTATTGAATTTTTTAAGTCGATATGATTTATTAAGAACAGAAATTTGTACTTTTATATTCTTTTCTTTTTCTATCTTGAGACATACACAACCTCGTGGCTTATGCCTCGTCCAACGGACATAAAACGCATCAGTACCCAGCCTTTTTAAACATCAATCAGATAAACTTACAAAGATAATGCAGTAAAAAGTAACTATTTGCCATTCTGGAAAGAAGAAGAACCAACCTTGATCATTCCTGGCGGTAAAAATAATAATTCCCGTTTCATCACCCACCAAGCATTCAGCAAGGCGTCCTTGAGCACGACCTCTAGGTGCTATCATCTTTGCATTGACAACCTTCACAGTTAAATTAAGCCCAGTGTCTAACGGGCGCAGCTGGTTGACCTTGGTGAATTGCTTCTTCTTCTGGTCAGCCATTTCTTATTCAATTTTTATTTTTTTTAAAATTAAATCTTGCTTTCTAACAATCTGCAAAGTTTAAAATACAAATCAAAATATCCAAAATTAAGTTAATAAGACAAAAATTATTCAGAATCTACAGAGTTGCACAAACTAAACTGATTATATACAATTAGATTTCTTTTCAGAAGCATCAAATATCACAATGATGAACCAGAGTAAATTAGTGGGCATAATATAATTATTCAATTATCTTATGAAAGACACTTTCAAATCCAATAATGTTTAAATAAATTGAATTTTACAAGAAATTCAAATCAAGCATTGATCTGCTCGCTTAATTCTTTTTCTCAAATCTAATAAAGGTGCAAACTTTGGGCGAACTAAGAATTTATCAAATCCGTAAAACAAATAGCAATCAGAGCTGATAAAAACCATTATAAGTATCAAGATTCATATACCGATTCAAAAGGATGCGGGCAGATCAAAATCAAAGCGTTTCAATTCATTCAGATCAAGAAATCCGCAAAATTTAAGCGAAATTAAGAATTTAAATATAGAGATATTACGTAAATCAACTGGAATAATTGAAAAAAAATTATGGATATGTAAGATACAAAGGAAACATACCAGTGCGCAAGAAATTATTAGCGAAATTAAACAGAGTTGTACAAAGATGTAAAAACTACTTATATACTCACAAATTTGGGCCATTCTGGAATTGTCCCGATAAATGTCAATTGGGCCAAGCCTATTACAGATTGTACAATCACAGAATGGGTTGGCGAGGTCTCATTGGGCCGGACTAGAAATGCTCTCTTGGGCCTCGACCAATGGTAGAGCGTCAGGGCCCACTGGTGGGTTTGGATCATCAAAACCATCTAAGGGTAGCACAGAACGGTCCATGGGCCCTGTCGCTTTTTCATATTTCTTAGATATAATTTAAAGAAAAATATGAAAAAATAAATATTTTTCATGTTGTCGAGTTTCAACAAATCTTTACGTGCAACAATTCACCTTCATAACAATAATAATAACTAATTCATTTTTATACTTTCAGAAAAAAATAATTTGAGTGTGTTCATTCTTTTTCATCATTCAAGAGATAGATGTCCTGACACATCAAACAAATCACTATCTTAATTCATGTAGTCGAGAGAATTTAGCTTTTGTATTGGAAATGAAATTTTACTAAACCAAACAGGGTTTAGTTTTGAGCTCAACTTAACATGACTTTCAATCTAGTAGTGCCGAAAGTAAAAAAGGCGGGACCAAATAAACATCAGTTATTTATAACGTGAATTTTAAAAAATAAAATCATGTTATGAAATTTCAAATTTATTGAGAATAAATCTTGATTTGTTACTTTCGGCAACCATGATTAATAAATCTACAAAGTCGTAAAGAAATGTAGAAACATAAAGCATTTTTATGTAAATTAATGAAGGTTTTTATATTACTTTTAGCCTAACTTCCTACTCACTTAAATTAATTAAGCAAATCAAATCTTTAAAGCTCTGAAAACCTGCATTAGTTTTATTAAAGATTAATTACCTATGATTATGTTTTCTTAAACTGACATATGCTATGAAATAAAGTGCAGCTAAACCAAAAAATAAATAAATTAAATCATGTTAGAAAAATATGTCTCGAGTCACCTACAGAATTTTTACTTAAGAAAAAATCCAGTGGTAAATAAAGTAATAAATATAAAAAATAATCAATATTGATGACAGGAACATGTTGGTAATAAAATAATAATGCGAAAAATAATATATTTATTTATTTATTTGATGAATTGTCTCGAGAAAATTTAACGTTTTAAGAATTTTCCATAGAATTCTATCAGTAATTCGGAAAAAAAAAAAAAAAAACTAAATAGTTACGACGAAAAATTTCGTGATTCTTATTAAAATTATGAGGTCCATCTTAAAATGTCATACTTTTAAACAACATTTTACATATACTATCCCAAACAAGAATAATTTTTATCATATGAATTGGCCAACACACACACGCACATATATATACAAAATGAACGGTCGAGAGAAAGATAATAATATATTAATATAAACAACATTATTTCGAGTTATATTCTAATTAAGCTATAATGTATTTTCACTTATCGCAATTTATTCTTTATAATTTATCTTATTGGATCTTAATTATCTTTATATAGAATAAGAAGAAAGTTGTTCCTTGTCTCCCAAAGTTCCATCTCGATTAGTAAGGAAAATGAAGGTTGTAAGTATAACTTTTAGCCTAACATAACCTACCCGCTTTAATTAATTAAGCAAATCAAAACCTTAAAGTTCTGAAAACCAGCATTAGTTTAATTAAATATATTTAGTCATTGTCATGTTGTCTTGAGCAAACAAACAAATTGCAACTAACTTGAATTACGTCAAAAAAAAAAAAAAATCTATAATATTTTTTGTCGTCTTTTTCGAAATATTTTCTCAGTTAAACTTCGAGAACTTTTCTTAGCCATTCTTAGACAGAGATAAATGACGAAGGCGTAGGTTAATGAATTTAGATCATTTTTCTTTGTGACCCTAAACCCTATAATTTACAATATTAAAAATCTCAATAATTAACCCTGGTTTAGTGAGGATTAAAATCAAACTTTTTAGTAGATTTTGATGAAATGTACGGTTGAAAAGTTATGAATTTCATAAAAGATTGTAATTAAAATTAATTTTTAACTTTGATTTAAATTAAAATTTAGCTTTTAATCCCTACTAAATACGAGCTACGGGTTTTTATGTCGGCATTAAACTGTTAAAAAGTATAATGTGTTTAATTTAGTTTGTCTGGTTGGCAGGGAACTGAAGATGGTGGATTACAAAGAATTAATGTCATTTGAATGATTCAAAAGCATAGTCTGCTTGGTTTTTTTATGCAAAATATGAATATGAACTCACAATCTTTTCAGATTTTACCAAAGTTTTTGCTCACTAATTATAGTTTGTTGATTCTCGGCTTTTGTCGCTCTATTCTTATACCGCCTCTTTTTAGTAAATTTTTATTAACGCGTGTTCTGCATGACTTGTACAAGTTATTAGAATCATCAATTTGTAGTGTTAAAGCCTAATAATTGATCATCTATTCTTATATTTGATCAAGTTGGATAAGTTTAAACCATTACACAATAAAGGTTGGAGAACTGTTGCTGTGATTTTCCAACTTATAATTGAAAAGGCCACAAAAAGTGCCATTATAAGCTTCATCATACAAAAATTATGTTCTTTCATGAGCCCTTGATGAGTTGGTGTCGATAGTCGCCAAGTATAATGGTTCAATTTGGTAGCGAGTAGCAGTCGTAATTTAAGTCTATAGCTTAAGTTCTTTTTCAATACTCTTGAATGGCTCGTAATCAATTTATCTCTCAAAATTCAAGAATCAACACAAGAAAATGTTGATTCTTCCACACTTCTATTGTACTACAAAGAATTCTTTGCTCAAATATTTCATTCCATGTATTTTTTTCTTCCAAACAAAAAAGGAAAGAACACACGAACACTAAAATAAAACAAATATTATATCCTCTTCCTATGTACAAAAGAGACTTTCATAAAATAAAAACAAAAATGTGAACAAAGTATGGTAAAATCTAAAAGTTGGGTACCCAAATTTGCCAAATCTTTATATCAAAATCCAAACTGCCACTGTAAATCAGATAAGAAGTCCCATATTCTGTAACATCCTTAGCATTTTTACTATCAACAGATGCTGTCAAACATTTGACAGGTCCCCTATGTCCTTCAAAAACTGCTAAACAAGAATAACTCTTTCCAATTCCTCCCTTCCAAATTCTAACTGTTTTATCTGCTGATCCACTGCACAACAAATCTGAGACAACAGCCAAGCACAATATGGCCTTAGTATGCCCTCTAAGTGCCCCTGCCACCACCATATGATCACTACCACCGCCACCGTCCTTCTTTTCCCAAACGATTATCGACCGATCGCAGGCGCCGGAGTATAAAACCGCGCCATCGGTGCTTATTGCTAAAGCATTTACAGCTGACTTGTGTTTCTCTAGTGTAGCAACTAGAGAGTGTTTCTTATTTCCTTCATGCTTTTTCCACACTTTTATCTTCCTGTCTGCTGAACCAGTATAGACATAGCCTTCATCGGACAATACTATGGCATTTATTGCATCATCATGTGCATTCCACACTGATTCTAGGCATTTGAAATCCGAGGTTCGCCATACTTTGAATGTTCTGTCCCATGAAACTGAATAGAGTAACGAACCATTTCTTGATAAGGCCAGTGCTGATACTGTATCAACATGATGTACCCAAGTGCATTTTTTGTGTCTACGTACTTGTACATAGTTCTTGGCAGAAAAAAGCTTCATGCATCGGTCGTTTACCGTTGGTAAAGTTGCGATACATCTGAGGTGTGTTTGGTACACAGTACTGGATTCTTGGTGAGATGGGGTGGGTTCATCATTGATTTTCCATACGCGTATTTTGTGATCTTGGTGTGCGGTGAACAATTTATCTCCCAAGACTACTATAGATTTTACAGTACTATAGCCTTTTGCGACTATGTTATGACGGGACAAACTTTGGTTGCTGGAGGAAGAGGCATCTCGGTCCCATAGCCGAATTTCGCTGTTGGATGAGCCGCTGAAGAGGTGTTTTCCGGCGAGAGCTAGGGAGAAAACATAGGAGGAATGGCCTTTGAGGGTGGCTAGGCATTGGTGGTTGGTGGCGGAGGGGGACTTTTCAACAGGTGGTGTTAGAGAAGGAACCGACGGTAAGCTTAATTGCGAAGAAATCGAGGAATTAGAAGACAAAGAATCATCGGAGCGAAAATGGTCCTGATCGTGTTGTAGTTGATAAGGATCTTGTTTAATCGATTGGCAAGGTAAAGGGCATGAGAGAAATCCCATTTTTTGCTGGAGGAAAGAAGGATATAGAATTAAAGTATGGAAAATTAACTTGCTTATAAAGAATCAAGAAGTGGAGTTACTAGGAAAAAAGGAGAATAATATGGAGAATGGGGCCAAATGAAGTGTCCAATGGGAGAAGTGGAGTCAGGGTGGAAAGAAGGTTCGCATCAATGGACCGACACGCACAGATCTTTGAACTAAATTTTTGAGGTGTCAAATACATTATTGAATTTTTGTGAAATTTTATATTAATAATTAATTACTTGGACCTTTAAAAATGCCCGATCAAAGCTCATTAAATTCAGACAAACAATTTTTGGTGTCTAAAATTCCGACACAGCTATCTAATTTTACGATCAGTATGCTCAAACGAAACACCATCTTGTATGATATGTTAAAAGATAAATTCTTCTTAAAATATAGACAAAATTAATAACCAATGATCCTTTTGAAAAAATGTTGACATTTTGAAATGAAACTTCGAATTTTATAACAGACGAGTAATTTAAATCTTTTAATGCTCAAAGCAACAAGATTCTATAATCGGTGTTCTTAAATGACCAAAATATTATTAATTGTGAAAAGCCCGTGTCACTTAAATATGTAAACAATAGCTAATATATAATTATCTAAGGTCTTAAATTACTACTCTTGACGATATTAATATTTTGAGAAAAAATCTTTTGATTCAATATAAATAAAGTTTAAATTTTAAGACTAATTTGCTATTGGTGCAGTATACTAAGAACCAATTATGGAAAATTTTCCCTTTTTTTAATGTTTTTTCTTTCCTAGAATTGGAGGTGGGTTGGGTTCATTGTACACTTCGCAGACAACTTGCTTTCTTGATGATAAAACCAGATATTTCCATTGATGGGCTAGCTGGATGCATTATAAGCAAAATGCAAAGCTTACTTTTTATCCTATTTACTCGTTTTACATTCAAGTGATGTTTACATCAAAAAAGCAATGAAATTTTGATTTTTCCCTACTAAACGTTACATCTAAAGTTATGGCCCTACCACTTCTTTAGCATTTAGGCTAAGATTATGCCAAGTTCCTTAATCTATACTTTATATTTCTTGTTGATTGCTTGAGAATTGTGGTGATAATTCTAGATTAAAGTTAATAATAAAGTTCACCTGAAGTGATCAAATTTAGCAAGCAATATTAATTACTAATATTCGTGAATATAACTTTATCAAGATCTTTCAAGAACTATCTTAAAGGTAAATAAACGAAAAGAAGACTTAAAATCAGTATGGGTAGTTTCCATATAAGTAATGACCATCCAATGTCAAACCTAACACTATATATTCAAGAGTTTTTCTGTATATGTATAATTGCGTCGATCCATAATATGGGTAGGACCGTGTCATATATGAAACTTCAAATGAATCATGTCGACTCAATTCAATTTACAATTCTAAACCTCAAATTTGATAATCGAGGAAGTAAGGAATTTTGCCCGAGGAGAGTATATTTTTTCATCTGGAGAGAACTATATTACTAATGTTTATATTTATCAATATTTTGTCAGTATTATAATCTTTAATAAATTGATACCATTTTGGTTCAACACATGGACCCCACTGTCTCTTTCAGGTTGTGCATACAGAATGCCAATTTTTAAAAGTTTGAACCCCAACCTTAAGGGCTCTCATCGTCCCATCTCTGGAGTATCGTGATAGAGGTAAATCGCGGGATGTGCCCCAGCAGACCAGGAAACAAGAGCTTGCCTGTACACTGGTGCCCACAAAGAGTCTAATTCTATATCGCAGGAATCGAACTCTCACACTGCAACTGAGACTATCTCACTCCTATCCTTTGCACCGTTGGGTTATGCCCCCGAGCAGGGGGGAGGGGCAGAATGCCAGTTTTTATCTCAGATTACGCGTTGTATTCTTTAGGATTCCTAGTATTTGTTCTAAACATATTGGCTTGATTATGACTTCATTATTCCAATTCTAATTTTGTAGGTCCTAAGTGTATTCTTATTCGAGAATGGAGGAACATACTGGGGATAATGTCAAACGATCACATATTTGTTGGAAAGTGGCGCCAATTTGGCATAATTTAAAGTGATATTCGTTTCTTCGTTTTGAAATATCAAAGTAGATTCATATTCTCTTCCAACAATATCGAAATCATATTGTTGACCTCTAAAAATGGCTCTTCCACGCGGCCAACTTGTAGCTACTCCACGTATTCCTCCCTACGAAATGAACACACTGTCAGGCGCACACGGCCGGAACCAACGGTGGTGGCGGCCGTATACACTCCGACGGTCAAGTCAGATTTGGGTGGTCGGAGCAGTGTCCAGGGACTACACAACTCAATCAGTCAATAAAGGGGGAGGAGAATATATAAACTTGTTATGAAGTGCTATCTATTGAGAGTTTCATTACCTTTGCCTCTGGCCAATCTTTGGGTATTTATAGATGGTATGAACCGTGGGATGTGGAACACGTGTATACATCTGACGGTATGAAGTGTCTGCTCATAGACGTCAATCAGCCGCGCTTGTAGAGTGGGCGGACAGTTTGTTTCCCCCTAGTTGAATTGACATAAAGTTGATAAGTCACATCAAATAGCTTTATGGGGGACGTCACATCAATTTAAACCTTATATGCAGAGCAAATCTTAAATTGGCAGCGAATCTTCTAACGGGGGTTCAAGCCACTTGAACCCGACCTCGGAGACGGGACACTTCGGAAGATCAGTGGCAGGAATCGATGTATCACTTCGGAGAGGCTTCGGGGGGTCGGAGTGGTTCCGAGGCTCATAAAAAGGAAATCTGTTGACCTCCAAAAATGGCTCCAACAGGCACCCTCGCTTCGTCCCCTCGAAACCTTAACTTGTGAATTGAATTCATATTATAGAGAAATGATGTGAAATGGGCTAAGGCGGGTTAATGGGCCTAAGTTCGAGCCCAGTACGAGGTGAGCAAAGTGATAGGCACTTCGGCTAGGCGCACAACACTAATGGCCCTAGCTCGGGTCCAATAAGGTGGCCCAATATGGAGTGATAATTCATAGGCGTAACAG
>NW_019241968.1:123864-124475 GCF_002742605.1 Olea europaea var. sylvestris | reverse complement strand
CCGACCCTCTTGAAGGGCGGATCCTATTGCTAGGATCGTTCCCTATCCGGTCGAAGACGCTTACTGACCTCTGGTCATGTCCTTGTGGAAAGTTGTCCCCCAAGAGTGGTTCTGATGGGTGGCTCTCCTGCATATAAGATGTTGCTTCGGTATTATCCTCTCTTTCGAGAGGGCGTTCGGTGTGCCGGCTCATGTGGCCTCGAGAATGAGACAAAGGGATTTCCCGTACCGGATACGATCCTTGGGGCATCTGGTGTCCCTGAGCTTGCATGAGAAGTTCCCGCATCGCCATATTCTGAGCTGCTATGTCTCTCATGCCTGCAGCTATCTGGGCCATTCCTTCGGTGAGTACGGCTGTTCTTTCACCTCGTCGACGCCGGTGATGCGGTCTCTGATGAGTAACATTGTTATGAAGTACTTCTTCCTCAAAGGCCTCTCTGATGGGGTTGTCTTCACGGCTGTAGCTCATCCTACCTCTTCTTTCAAGGATAGTAAGAACTTGGATTGTAACTTGACTTTTATTCTTTTTCAAGAATGCCTCCCTTTTCGGGGTCAGTCGCCGGTTTTCCGGTAGCTTCCCCGACGGGGAATGTAGGACTTTGAATGGGGAA
>NW_019241968.1:118258-123714 GCF_002742605.1 Olea europaea var. sylvestris | reverse complement strand
TCAATCAGTCAATAAAGGGGGAGGAGAATATATATAAACTTGTTATGAAGTGCTATCTATTGAGAGTTTCCCTACCTTTGCCTCTGGCTAATCTTTGGGTATTTATAGATGGTATGAACCGTGGGATGTGGAACACGTGTATACATCTGACGGTATGAAGCGTCTGCTCATAGGCGTCAATCAGCCGCGCTTGTAGAGTGGGCGGACAGTTTGTTTCCCCCTAGTTGAATTGACATAAAGTTGATAAGTCACATCAAATAGCTTTATGGGGGACGTCACATCAATTTAAACCTTATATGCAGAGCAAATCTTAAATTGGCAGCGAATCTTCTAACGGGGGTTCAAGCCACTTGAACCCGACCTCGGAGACGGGACACTTCGGAAGATCAGTGGCAGGAATCGATGTATCACTTCTGAGAGGCTTCGAGGGGGTCGGAGTGGTTCCGAGGCTCATAAAAAGGAAATCTGTTGACCTCCAAAAATGGCTCCAACAGGCACCCTCGCTTCGTCCCCTCGAAACCTTAACTTGTGAATTGAATTCATATTATAGAGAAATGATGTGAAATGGGCTAAGGCGGGTTAATGGGCCTAAGTTCGAGCCCAGTACGAGGTGAGCAAAGTGATAGGCACTTCGGCTAGGCGCACAACACTAATGGCCCTAGCTCGGGTCCAATAAGGTGGCCCAATATGGAGTGATAATTCATAGGCGTAACACATATATTTACTTGTCCAAAACGATGCTTAAGTGAATGAAAACGAGTCTGCCAAGTATCAATGACATGGAACATGATTCGAGCACATGAAACTTAGTTTCAGATATTGATTATATGATTTATTGTATGTTTATATTACTGTGGGCCAGTCTCGATCTCCTTCTGAATTACACTTCACTTATACTTGTTAGCAATAAAACCCACCACCAAAAAAAAAAATTTCTCATTAAAATTTGTCGTTTTTATATGAAAATCTTGTAGTGTTCATTCACTATGGTCCAATTATTTTTTTTCTATATTATGGGACCATTGTCCTCATTTCTCAGCCTCTTTTTCCTGGAAATTTTGCTTTGTTCATATGTTGGGAAAATCATCTCTAGAAGATAATGACAACTGTAGCAAAGTCTTGATTATTACATCCTGAATCCAACTCATGAAGACAGAGAAATATGAAGTGACCATGCTTTGAAACAACATGTTTAGCCATTGTTTGGACCCATTATTCTCAAAAATCAATTTTTTGAAACTCATTTTCAACCACATATTCTTTAATAAAATAATATTACATGCAAACTCAATAAAATTTCTTAATTTTTAACAACACGTTCTCCATCAATCACTATTTAAAAATGCATCATTTCCCTTAAAATAGGTTTCAAACAAAGCCTTTATATACAATATTGAATAAAATTATACAATAATGAAATTTATTTCAAAAGACGAAAGACATAATTTCATAGCAATAGATAACATTTTAGCTCTTTTCAATATATTGTATATATTCCGTACAATATATTATTAAACAAGTTCCGAATGCTCAATCGAGCCTAACCCTTTTAAGCAGCCTATTGAGACTTTTGTATGCAAGTTGAAGGACTCTTTTATCCATTTGCTACAAGTGGAAATGACTAGTCGATTTTGACAAAATATAGAAGTTTGAATATTCATAACACCATGTATGAAAATTTCATATCATAAAAGATTCTAGTATAGTAAAAGAATAATTCAACATTAAGGAGTTGTTTGACAAAACTTTTGATAAAAAAATGTCCATAAAAGTTTTCGCCGTTGCATTTAAGTGCATATTGAGTTTGGTATCACATTCAAAGAATTTCCAAGAGACTTTCTATTTATAAAGAGTATCTTATGTATAATAGAAGTCATATTTAAATTGAGAGTAATTTATTTTATACACTTTAACAATGATCTCTATTTTGATTCTTCATTTTTTTCCCCAAGAATTATTATTGATTTCTCTCCCTCCTTTATTTAACATATTTTTTCATATGTTAATAGTCAATCAATTCAAATAAGATTTGAATAATTTAAAAAATAGAGTATTGAAATCTATAGCTTATTAAAAAAGTTAGAATATAGAGGGTTTGAAATTTATTTTTAAGCATTGAGTCTGATATAGAGCATCCAGTGTTAAAAAATATTTTGAAGATGCTCTAATCTATTTAACTACAAAGACTTAAATATTTTCAGATTTCGATTAAAAAGCAAACTCTTGTTTGAGCTCATTATTTAAGAATATATTTTGTATAAACTGATTTTTTAGAGAACGTGTAGTTAAAAATTAGGAAAAAATTTTGGATTTATTTATAAAATTATTTTATTAGAAGAATATGTGGTTGGAAATAAGTTTTAAAAAAATGAATTTTAAAGAATGGAATGAACTCAAATATATGACAAATATATATGTCAAGCTTACAATTTGTCAATTCCCATGATTTGGACATCCCTGTCTTCGAATTAACTTTCAAATATTTGACCCTTCTAAAACTATTTATAGTCAATTTTTCACAATTAAGGTTTGAATTCATTTATATTTAATTATTAGATTCATGTAATTCATATTCACACTTGTGGTCATAAATTTCTAATGTTGAAATGCTTTATCATCCTCAGAAAAGTAGACATCGAAATGATTGCAACAAGTTAAACTTGCATTGGACGAATGTTCAATCTGAACGCCAATCGATAAATCCAATGAGTATAGTGTCACATTATCCATTCATAGGAAATTCAATATTAATATAGACCACATAATATCGTCAAAAGATTATTGGACAGATTATTTTGTCACTAATAAAGTGACCTAATAGGATTGATATAAACTCTTAGCTAGCGTGATTACATATGTCATCACTATATCGCAATATCCTAACTAAAGTTCTATATTGTGCTTACAACAAACTTGCTAGGTGTGTGTAGATGCGGGAATTTTTATGAAAGCCCCTTATTTGCTTCTCTTTGATGGAAATTTGATTTTCCCAAAATGTATCCTAATTTTTGCCATAATTCTTCTTCTGATGATTGATTTAACCTCTGATAAAAAAGATATACGTGGATTATATTTCATCTCTTCAACAAGTTTAGTAACGAGCATAATGGCCTTATTGTTCTGATGGAGAGAAGAACCTATGAAGTCTTTCGGGAAATTTCCAAACGAACAATTTCAACGAAATTTTTTGAGGTACATATCATAAACATTGTGCATGAAAGTTATCATCATGTAAAACTTGGACCAACTTATCTTGCACTTCCCACTCAATAAATCAATAATGAAATTTCAAAATAACTCCAATCCTCATAGAAGCAATCCTCCATATTTTTTATACATCAAAACTCATAAAGGGCCAAAGACTTCCAAGACAAACTTTTTGCTTGCTAGACTTGAGAAACAATGTATAGAAATATAACATACATAGCGGGTTCACCTATACTCATCTCTCTCAAATGTGATACGATCTTCTTTTAAATACTTCATTGCAAAACGGCATGATCTCTTTTCTTTACAATTTCACATCCCGAAGACAAAGCAGTTGGAATAGCAAGGGAGAAACAATGCACTTTCTTCCACAGGTAGAGGCTGCCTGAATGGATTTAGCTGAATCTGTACAAGAGACAGATATATTTCAAATTTATATATTCATGTTAAAAGACTTTTGACTACTCAGCGTAAAGAAAAAAAGGAACACACTGGAATTGTAGGAGCACAGCCTGTTGCAGAACTTATGCAACAAGTTGCCAGATGAGAAGCTTCTTCACAGTAATCAGAAAAAATTGCCGGAACTTTGATCTCCTTTATTAGCTCCTTCGGTGAAAAATAGAATGGAAAGAACAATAATGGTTAGTTTTTGTAACATTATCCAAAAGTAGAAGCTAATGTTAAGCTAAAAGTTGCCCTTCACACGACAAAAGGAGAAAAGGAGAAAAAGAGAAACACTGGACTGTGTGGAGCCTAATTTGGTAAAGGATTTTTCAAGAGTTGTTTTTTACTGTGCAAGTGACGTGTGAAGAAAACGTGTATTCTTCTTCTCCATTGTAGTGAAAATGCAGCGGTGGGTGCACGTAATTCTCACGTTCAAGATGAACCAGTGTGTGCTTCACTTGTTTTCTGATTGCCTTTTGGATTATTGCTCTTGAAAGTAAAGATTAGGGTGTAATACATAACCAAAGAGATTGAGAGAGAGAAAGAGAGAGAGAGTAAGGATAGTCAACTTACAATTGTTGGAAGCCAGCTTGTGTAGGCAGCAATACCGGCATTTGGAGCTATAATTAGATGGGGTGGAAAATCCTGCAAATGAAATATACCTCATGAGAAGTACTACATCAAAACTATGAGCTATATGCATCTAGATGATGGAAACAACCTTTGCTATATCTCTGTAACGATCATGATAAAAACCTGCATGAAACCGTAATATGACTGCAGAAGAGTCACCCTCGTATACATGTTGGCTAAGATTCTCAACTGAATATTTGCACTGACAATCTATTTGATTACATTTAGCATAACTGTAAACATAGATTTTCTCATCATCCCTGGTCATGTGAAATAACTCTTATAAGTTATATGTAACCGATAAAACTATCAAAAAGAAATTGCCAACAGAAACTGACAAGGAATTATCAAGAAAATAAGGTTTTTTAGATGTTTTATTTGATTTTCCAAATCCTGGAGAGCTTTTGCAATTTTAATTATTCATAAAGTAAAAGCTGAGATGAGTGCTGCCAATCTTCATATATAACGTTTTCTCTTATATTCACTTTTCATTTAAACATTTTTTCACCAAAAGCAGAAGGGTGAAAAAGAAAGTAAAAAAATCATCCCAAACACCAACTTTAACGTTCCAAATTCAGAGTGTATTAAAGTTTGAAAATAACGTACCAAATTAAACTAGCCAGTGATTTAAGGTAACAATGGTTGAGATATACAAAAATATGAAAAGAAATGGTGCCTGAAATTAGTGAACTGCAATTTCCAAGATAATATATAAATAAACGAATAGAAGATCAAAGTGTCTTCTAAGGATTCTGTTTGGCTAAAATATCAAATAAGTAAACTGATAAATTGAAATCTGCTTGGTTGGGAAAAAAATTTATAATTTGCTGAAATTATAAACTTGAAAGAAATTAGCAATAGATAAGTAGCAGTTGTAGGTCCAATATGAGGAGATTATAATGTAAAACAAACAAGCACGAAAGCAAATAGCAAATAAGCATCTACATTGGAACTGACCTATGCTGTGGAACTGCAGGTCCAACAAGGTCTATTAGCAGTCGAATTCCAGGAAAAAGTGCAAGCAATTCTCCAAAGACAGAAAGTTGAAGAAGCTCTTTCTCTGGGCCTTCAACAAGAACTTGTTTTTGTTCAGAAGGAAATTGGATAAAAAAGGGCAGAAAGGGCATTTAACTAGGGATGAGATTGGGGGGGGGGGGGGGGGGGGGAGTCTA
>NW_019241968.1:84159-118232 GCF_002742605.1 Olea europaea var. sylvestris | reverse complement strand
GGGGGGTTGGAATGCCAATAGCAACTTGGAGGGGAATATAGGAAATATCAACACATCAAGTAAAGGTTGTGATATCAGTGAGGCATATGTACAAGATTTCTTCTGCATATGAAGTTGTAGGGGGTTTTTTATAGTATATTTCCAATTTCCAAACGTAATCACTAACATGATTGTCTATTCGCTTTATCAGTATCATACGTTTCAGATGCAAGATTTATTCGCATGTTAAGTATAAATGATATTATATTTTCCACTCGCTGCTATTTTCTGAAGTACTTTTGTTATAAAATGTTGAAATAAATAATATAAAGAGGTTCGCTAGGCACATCAGATTCCAACTCCAGCTCAAGACAAGATAAAAATTTGTACCACTTAATACTAAAAGCAACCCAGTCAGGGCAAAGAGTCTCTGTAATCATGTCGAAAATCAGAAGTTCTCTTTAGGCAAAACTATAATGCTGTCAATAAATGAAGAAAACCAACATGCTCATAAAATGCATTTAAATTTAGGCGCCCCAATAAAACGTGGCTACGGGACTGAGATAACCACGATTACATACGTAGCACATGTCATGAATTTGTGGAATGAGAAAGATCTTGACCAGGAAACAGACTAAATTTTGGAACACAAATACTATTGGAACACAACTACGCATAAATGTGAAGAAGACAACATACCTAAGTAATGTATGCGCAGTTCTTTACCGATTGCAGGAATCAAGCTTTTAAGAGTTGCAAGCCGAATAGCCCAATATATTGTGAGTGGCTGGAACAACAAACAACATAAACAGTACGTACAGCCTGCAATCATTTTTTACCAAAATATACATGCAAAATTCATTGCAATATATATTTCTCCAGAGCTTGATAAATATCAAAAGGAGATTGTTTCTAAAAAAATAAATTTGAGAGCTCCTTACTCATGTATTTAAGTCAACAAAATGTAAAATAGAGTACGTGTATACATAACTGAATATAAGACAAAATTGAAGGTTATACAAAGACCAAAATTTTAGGGATTCACGTGCATTTATACATAACATACCCAGTGAAGAAGTAAAGCAGCAGGAGAACAAAGTGGGATGCACCTCCATTCATAGTAATCTTTCCAACTTGTTAGTTCGGGTATTGGAGAAGAAGGCCCTGCATGATTATTATGTAGTTACAAATCTTGTTACCTAGGATGTATTGGGATGAAAAAATCAGATTCCAGAAATAATAACACCTTTGCAAGGGCATAATGCACTTGGAAGATTCCAACCTTCAGGTAACCTACTAAAAATCTATAAGCAGTGTGACCAAAATGATCCCAAAATGTAACATATTCAAACATGTATAGAAACAAAAAGTCTGCTTTTATAAAGCTCAGCGAAAGATGCTCACAGTACAAACAATTGAGTAAAAATAGCATTAAATTGGAAAAATCAGCAAAATACCCAGAATGATCAGGAGTAGCTGATCTCTCGCAACTACATTCACACATCCACATTCCTGTTCGGTGAATTCCATTTTTTATTAACAATGAACAACGCACCTCCCGCTTTTCACACATCTAACCAAAATCAACAAAATTTCACCTAATTAAGCCCCTGAGAATGACTTGATTAGTATAAAATTAATCAATTTAAATAAGTTAAACGATTAAAAACCTGAACCTCTTGAGTAAATTGGAAAGGGAAATCACTCAAGACATTAGCACGCTTCATTTGCTGTTGTAATCTTTCACACTCTTTCTTATGCACACTCCAATGGGAAACCTGTAAGAACTTAAATAAATACATCTAACTACAGGAGAAAAAGAAAAAAAGCACACGATCGCTTTGCGCAGAGTACATGATGTATGTATGTACGTATGTGGAAAAGACCTGGTGAGAAATGGAGCAATAGGCAACGACTCCGCAGCGACTGCAGGGTCTGGTGGCCGGGCCCGAGCACGGGTTTCGGCTTCCCCTTCCGGCGCACTCCATTTTTCCTTCTATGGAAGCGAAGCGAGGTGGAAACACAATTGGGTAATTGAACATTCCGTAAAATTTTAATTGGGTCCCTCAATTTTCAAGTTTCAAATTTTATGTCTTCGTCACTTTTTGTTACATGTTGACTCTTGAGTAAATATTATGTTTCTTTTTCTACATTTTTATTCGCAGGAAATCTTCTGATAACATGAATTTCTATTGCTCAATAATATTCCACAATAAAGAAAATTGAATAAATTTCGTGAAACCATTTCATTGAAATTTTTCTGTGGTACTTTGACACGGCATGAGCTTAAAAAGGGTTTAATAACTCCTTTTCTTTTTACAAGGGCTAAAATCACTTAATTGACTATAACGGCAAGATATAGTTTCTTGGAAAATGGGGTGGAAGGGGATTCACAATTCACTGCTTTAGTAAATTAACATGCCACGCATCGATTACGAAATCATAGGGAAAAAAAAAAAAAAAAAAGAGAGGGAGGAAGGTTGTAATAGTATTTTATATACTATCGTTATTAATTATACTTAAATTGTATGCATTATTTAAAACTTGAGATAATTAAGGTTTATTTAATTTTGAAAAACAAGTGTCAAAATTGGAAAATAACCGTTAGCCTAAACTTGAAATAAGACTAATCTGTAATTTTTGAAGGGAGTGCAAAATTATCAAAAATCTGAGAAGTCTATGTATTTATCCTAATTCTATTAACTAGGCCAACAATTTTCAATCAACTGGGCACTCGAAAGTTACAAATTTTCAGGAACATTTCCCCCAGTGCACAATGTTAAATCCAGGTAATTTAAAGTACTAGTGTAAAAAAGGAGATAAGGCTGCCTGAAATCTGCATCCTACCATAATTTTAAACTAAAGAACACAAATATACGATGTAATTTTTTGCGTTCCGCCCTCCTCTCAAGAAAAAAACATATACAATAAGAAAGACACACTGCCTTTCTCAGCTCCCGGGCAAATATCTTTATCACACAATCAAGACAGCAGCGGAGCAAACCCGAAACAGAAGAAAATGCAACTCTTCCCCATAGTAACTTCTTCAAACAGGACTACAAACAGCTCTGGCAAAGGTAGGGTTCACAAAAAGTAATCCGGAGTCTTGCGAGTCGTGTCAGGTTCAATCTGCCGAGGAGCTGGGTCGAATTGGAGGAAATTCTGCTCCATATTTTCCCCGATTTCAAGTATTGCAGCCATGTTCCCACAGCGATAACAGTAGTTTGGAGCACTAAAAACTGTCACCACATTCTTCTCCTACAATATAGGATGGATAATTATTAATTATATGTAGAGAATATAGTATCTTTGGTCCCTAATCCATTGTTCGAGTAGCAAGTTGGTTGGTCATACACAGTTGCAAAATAGACCCCAACAAAATTACTCTACATCTTCATTGAATCATTACGTGCCCCTGGTGAAAACATGGTTCAATTATCTGGGCCAAGTTGGAAACAAAATGAAGCTTCATAAAGTTGGACATGTGAGGGGCATGTGATGACTTAACGAAAAATATGGACGTTTCCATTGTTAAAGACTGATTGTACAACTATAATGAAAGGTTTTGGACCAACTTGTTACTCGGGCAGTAGAGGTTGGAGACCAATAATGCAACCTTTGAGCTGAGAAAGAGGAAGACTGGTGCATTTGATTGATATAAATTCACAAACCTGAGACCAATTGAAGCCCTCCATAACAAGCTGATGGGCTCTTGAAATCAGAGTGAGGCCATTGGTATGGTTAAACTGAGCAGCTATATCTTGTCCAAAAGTGTAGCCAGCCCCACGTGGTGATATTCCCCATCCACATCGGTCATCAGGATCAGACCATAGCAGATCACACATTGGTCCTTCATGTGGAACCTACAATTCACCAACCAACATGTTGATAGGAGAGTTCATGAACAAAATTATTCAACCCAATTTATCTTGTTCATCAAAAAACTCATTCCACCAAACTTCTAATGTCAAACCCAAATTACGCAATCGCTAAAATACATGAATAGAGAGAACAAAAGCATGACGAGGTTAAGAGCAAGCAGCGGCTTGAATAAGCAAGTGATTCCATCTGAATGCAAGCCTATATAATGGGAGAGAGCGTACTTCTATCAGTGATAGAAAGCAACCGAAGGCTACAATTGAAGAAGATAAAACATTCTAAATCTTCTTTAATTGATCGAAAAAGATAGCACTAAAGCTAAGCAGACAAACTCAAGGCCTGACCAGAGAAAGAAATAGAGTAACGAAAAGAAGCAATCTTAAAGCATAATAATCCCAGGGACAACATTTTCATTACCTCTTGTATACGGTCCAAAGCTCGGATATTGTCCAAGGTATCCAGAGATGGTGAAAGACCCCCATGCAAACAGAAGACCTACAAGGAAACAATATATAGGGTCAGAAGTAATCAGGTTAGTCTACTCAATTTATAAAGACCTGTAGAGTTATCATCAAAACCTGACTCTCAATAAGTGCTGTAAGTGGTAGATAATCAAAAAGATCGGTGAAATACTTCCACACATTGGCATTGCCATACTTCCTCAAGCATTCATCGTAGAAACCGTAACTGTGGTGCGAATAAGTGAATGAATCGGAATATTAGCAAACCTAAAGACATATAATTTTAAACTTTATGCAATGGTTTGATTTCAAATATTTATGTCAAACTTCTTTGTTACTACAAGCACAATGGAGATAGCATTAGGGTCTTACACTTGAGTGATTTGCCGACTTTCATGATTTCCTCGTAATGCTGCAGCTCAAGATCTTGCTATGCTTATTATTGGCAGGATATTACTTGGATGTGGTGTTGGTTTTGCTAATCAGGTAATCTTAATTTATAAAATCTGCTATTTATGTCTTTAAGGGTCATACAATCTGACCTTTAATCAAAATAAAAATAAAAAATAAAAAATAAAATAATAATAATAATAATAAATAAATAAATAAATAAAAAGACAAAAAGGTAAAAGGGGAGAAAATAGTATCTTCTGACATAGGGAAAAGAACATTTTCTCCTAGGGAGAAGGTAATAGAAAAATGCATTTATCGCAGCGTATTTCCTTAAATCTCTAAGGGTGTGTTTGATTACATTTATTTTCCATGAAAAATATCAATTTTCCACCCAAATTCCTACTTGGAGTGTTTGATTGCTATTTTTTTCCATGGAAAACATTTTCCAACTTTTAAAAATATGCCTAATTTTCCTTGTTTTTAAGAAAAATATTTTTTTTGGGTAGAGGTGGTTTTTATTTTCCACAAAAGATGAAAAATATTTTCTTTTCCAAGGTAATATTTTCCATACCAATCAAACACGCTCTAACTGTTTACAGAAAAAAGAGAATCAAAAGCAGCAGCAAATCTTGTTTCTAAGCACGTGCAGAAAAAATACATGTAACTCCACTGATAATAGTTATGGTTGACATCTAGACCTTATATTAGATATTGTATGGAAAACAAAATGTCTAAACAATCAGAATTTCATATTGTAATGAAGTCAGCTAACATTCCTTCAAAGTATTATCCAAAATGAACTGCGCGCCGCATTCACAGGAATACATGTCTTCACCCATAATTTCCTCAAAACACGAATCAACTTCCCACCTTATCATTTGCTTTGGAACAACGTGTCAGCCACATCATAAATAGACAATTACGCAGCAGCCAAGTCACAAATCGACAATTATAAGTCAGTCGTCGTTCCAAAAGAAGGGAATGCCAATCAACATAAACCAAACCTTCCCTCCATAAACGGAACATTATGCTCTGCTGTACCCAAAATTCCCAAATACTTGGTCAATAGACAAAGTACATAAACATACAACCATAAATCGCTAAAGCCTATTTTCAGGCCACATGCAGATAGCCGATAACAGGAAAAAATGCAGTGCCACAGAACCTGAATAACAAATTTCCTAGCAAAGAAGAATTAAACATAAAGCTGCCAAATTAGATTTCATTCACGTTATGGCCCAAATTCAAGCAGCAGATCTCAAAAAACCAATTTAAGCATACATTTAATACCTGTTCACCCAGCTTTAAATAGCTAAGTTCGGTTCCCTTAAAACCAAAATCCAAAAAAGGAAGTAGATTATGAGTAATCACATCTTCCCAAAACCTCCCTTCAAAATCACCACCAATACAACCTCAATTGTAAATCCAATATTTATCCAAGTAAAAAACTCCAGCATCCAGATCGACAGCATACAACAAACACAAAACAGGAAACCTCTTTTTCGCCAAATAATTCAAGGAAAAGCTCTGAAAAACTCACCAACATAGTCTCCCATGAAGAGGTAATTGGTGTCTGGAGCGTTGCCGCCTATTCTGAAGAGCTCGATCAGATCATAGAACTGGCCATGGATGTCCCCGCAGACAGTAACGGGGCATTTCACCGGCTGCACATTCCATTCCTCCACCAGAATCGCCCGCGCCTGATCGCACACAGTTTTCACCTCCATCTCTGACAGCGGCTTGCACTCCATCAATTGCTCTATTTGCCTGTCCAAATCCCCGTGCCCCGGCATTTTCCAATAATTTCTAGAAATTTAAACAAAAATTCTCTCTTTATGCCTTCTAAATTATTTTTAAGGCTTCGATCTGATTTTCATTTACTAATTAAATTTAATCCAGAAAATATAAAAACTAATTTTCTAAACTGAATAGATAAGATCTAAATTTTAAAAATTTTAACAAAAATTGATTAACATATTTTCACTCTTTTCTGCTTTTGAGATCGTTTCCATTTTCACAAGAATCAGTACTCACCTCTCTCTAGAAATGATTACAAATTATATGTATATATTATATACACACACATGTACCTAACCGCAAGATCTATATATGTATGCAGAAATTAAAGAAAGAAATAGTGGAATGCGAGATGAAAATCAAATGAATTCGAAATGAAATTAAAGCCTGCAATTCTCTCAATTTCTATATATTTCTCTCTATATTAACACACAGTGGTGTGTGTTTGTGCGTGAGAGAGACGGTCTATTTTTGGCCTTAATAATGGAAATTTCTCGCTCGGTGGCTCCGCCGGGTCAAAATAAAAAAGGGTAATGGGGACAGGTGGCGAGCTGGTGGTTACTCTTTTATTGTGGAATTGCCTAAGCCAACGCATCTGGAGTAAGATAGCGGCTTGGTGCATGCAATTAGATGGGCCTTTTAAATGGATCAAACTTTAAGCTTGGTTGTAGTCCAAAATACAAAATTTGATGATTGAGAAAATTCCATATCTGATGAGCCATTTCAAAATTAAGAAACAATATTTACTATTTTAAAAATCAAATATTAATTAAATTTTATTTATAAAATAATTGCTTAAAAATATATTTTATTAATTAAATATATTAAAGTCATAATATTATATAATTTATAATCACAATTATGTTTTAATCACATTTATAAACGTCTTAGTTATAAATCACAAATTTTATAAATTACAAAATTTATCAAATTAAAATATCACATATTATTTTTTTAGTCACAAAGCGCGAATTTCATATGTCACAGCTTGTTTCATAGTCACGAAATATCAAATGAATTGGTCACACGTTATTTTTAAGTTATAAATTATTAAATTATTGGTCACAACTTAACAAATTTTCACATATTATTCATTGATCAAACTTTAATTAACTTATTGGTCACAATCAACCACCAATTGTGACCACATCTCACTACTGTCTAGTGTTCTAAAAATCTTAAAGTGCGATTAGGTGTGGAGCCAAAGTTTCTAGCTTTAGGGGCTTAAGTGTACCTAGGCGAAACTTAGGTGTAAAAAAATATTTTTAATTTAATTATTTTTAAATTATTTAATAATTAAAATAATACATTATAAAATACAATATTTACTTAGCACTTATTTGAGCCTCATTCTTCTCAAAAAATACATTTTTGAATAACGTATTGAGAAAAAATGTGTGGTTTAAAAATAAAGAAAAGTCATGAATTTGCGTGTAATATTATTTTATTGAAAATTTTGTGGTTGAAATGAGGTCAAATCACTATTGAAGAATAAATTTTGATGAAAAAGTGGCTCAAACAAGGGTTTAATAACTCCTACTATTAGTCAATTATACAATTTTCAAATTTTTGAAACGCAAAAATTAGAATATTTTTCATAATTTCAATTATACAAGTCATTCTTAATATATTTATAGGAACTTCATACATATTTTTGGAGTTTGTAATAAAATGTGTTTCGAGATCACAATTACATAATGTAAATAACATCATAACTTAAAAATATTATTTAGCTATTTAGAAAAAGTCATTTTTAACTTTTGTACAGATAAAATCTTTTAAAAACTTGAAATTAATTGTCAAATGAAATTTTTTTAAAAAAAATAATAATAAGCTAAAGTTAAATAAAAGATTAAAAAAAAAATATATCTAATAAAGCTCGTCTATAATACGAAAGGTATGGTTCAGTTTCCCCTTTATTCTTTAATTTTACAATCAAGAACGATGCTGAAGTTTGTGGAGTCCAATGGTCGCAACTATACTGTGCACTTACGCATCCGCTACGGTTTGACCAATGTTCTTATGGTTTATTTAGGATTTTTCTAGGTGCAAGAGAATTATTGCAATCATATTCTTCATCAGTGAAAAAGAGTAGCGATAGGGTGGCGAATGGTACACGTAACTTTCATGTTAGGGGTAAAATACTTTAAATACGTATGTTTTCTATAGTTTTGTTCCGTTTAGCTCCATTTGATTGTAAAAATGAAATTTTGGTAGAAAGGAAACAAATTTTGGGGAATTGAATTACTTAAAAATTGTTTTATTGAAAATTGTCAATTAATAGTGTTTGATTGATATAATTTTCCACCTAAAAAATGTTGAAATAAAAGTATTTTTTGGTGTTCGTTTAACTTTATTTTTAATGAAATTTGTCAATTTAAAGGATATCCACTTTTACAATTGTTCCTAAAATTTGTTTTCATTATCCAAAAAAGAAATCCAAAAAAATATATATTTTGATATTCGTTTGGCTTTGTTTTATATGAAATTTGTCAATTTAAGGGATATTATTTTTTACAATTGTTCCTAGAATTTATTTCCATTGCCAAAAATAAAATAAAAAACAAAAAAAAAGGTGGAAAACATAAAACCGCCAACCCCATGAGAAAATGAATTCTCCAAAAACCTGAAAGTGCGAGAGAAATGTGGAAAATGAGCTGTTGGGAAAATTTTGACTATCAAACAAGTTAAAAGTGGGAAATGAAATTTGTTATCCATTTTCCATTAAAAATTTTGGACTATCAAATATAGCCTTATTGTTATTGTAAACTAGAATTATGACTTAATCCATAACAAACGACAATGCTATAAAGAGGAATGCTTGTATTTGGAGGTATAGTTTGGCACCTTTGTTACACAATGAATTCTACATCGACAAATTTGAAATGTTGATTTCCAGTGGTTTCCACCATACAAGAAGCTTAGAGGAGCATCAACAAGAGGAGGCAAGAAAGGAAATTATAGACAACATATTTGAAGGTTTAGTCTTGTTGGAGGAGGCTTTTGTTAGATGTAGCAAAGGGAAACCTTTTTTTGATGGAGATAATGTTGGTTACCTTGATATTGCACAA
The DNA here is from genome assembly GCF_002742605.1 of Olea europaea var. sylvestris. Taxonomy (NCBI): domain Eukaryota; kingdom Viridiplantae; phylum Streptophyta; class Magnoliopsida; order Lamiales; family Oleaceae; genus Olea; species Olea europaea. The sequence goes on along the minus strand of NW_019241968.1, from coordinate 108,652 downwards.
GGTTGCTACATGGGATGGATGAAAGCAACAGAAATATTAATCAGCGTCGATGAAATCATGAACCCGGGCTTGGCAGAATAGGCGGAGAGGTTTTATTCACGTAGTTTGCTTCTTTTGTATGTTACCTGAAAATTGAAACTGTTTCGCGCGGGTAATCGCTGACAATTAAAAAGGGATCAGACATTGTGTAAAGAACAAACCTCTTGAGACAAAGTCCCAAAAATGGGTGTTTTATTGGCGATGACTTTACAATTGAAATTTAAACATAATGCCTCCAAGGGGCGCAAGCACACGAGTACTGAAAGAAATGTTTAAGTCTAAACTAAGAAATTGAAATTACATATTCTCTGTTTGAAAGTGTTTGATTCGAGGTCCCCCTGTTCTATGTCTTTTCTTCCTTTTATATTCCCTTGATGATCTCTTCGTGATCAACCGCTTAGAAACCGCTTAATTGCTTTATAACTGCCCACTTTCTTCATGGTGGCCAACTTATCGTGGAATTGCCGTCTCTAACTGCTACCACTACTCTTTGTCGTTCAACCGTCTTCAACTGAACATCTTTGAATCGCGGAACGTGATAAGATTACTTAATAACTGTTTCGATAACTGTACTTTTGGATAACCATAACATCTTATGTTTGCTAAGATTCTGGACGATTCGAAGGTTTGGGCGAGAATAGGGTCATAACCCTAGGCGACTGCAAGGCACTTCATTCGCTCAGATTTTGGGCGTCTTGCAAGTTTGGGCGATGGTGTTATCGCATTCGTGGGCTTCCATTGCATTCATTAATAACCATATTTGGGCCTTTATCCTGAATTGCTCAGTTGGGCTTCATTTTTTGGGCTATTCGATTTGGGCTGCACTTTTAGCTTGTCAACAATTACCCCTCAATATGGCAGAATTAATACCAATTATTAATTTTTGTCATATTCACTTTGTGTTTCCCAGCAATATTTGAAATTCTCAGGAATTTCAATCATTATTTTCTTCCATAGCCTGAAAAGGCGCGACGTTGCAAACCCTTATAACCCCCAAATACACGTCATTTCATCGTACTACTAAATCACGCCTCATTGTTTTGCGCTTCTCTCTCGCAATATTACTGTTCATCTTCTTGCTTCTCTACTACGTTTCTCAAGCAAATTTCAACAAAACTTTGTTTCATTCCCAATGGCTGCTTCACAATCTCAATCTGGTGACTCTTTCGGTTTCAAAGACTTCTAGAAAATGCTCCCTCGGTCATATATAACTCCGAACTTCCTTGCACCAGCCAATGTCGAACTCAATGAGTTCTATCTAGGTCCTTCATTCAACAACGCCGAGGCCGTCGAACAAGTGGCGGTGGGCCACCTGTTCCCTTGTACTCAAGGCCCTTCGTTTCTAAACTATTTGCCGTTGAGGCCACTTCGCGAAAGAGGTATTCGTACTTGGCCTAAATCTGATATTGTTTTCCGTAGATGGCATGCTCGCCTTGTGAACCATAGTCCTACCAATGCAATTTTTGATAGTGCTTAGATTTCTGATTTGTTAGAAATCTCTTTTCAACCCCCTACTTTTGATCCAGCGCTTTTCCCTATTGCTTTAAGTTTTTGGTCCTCTGAATATAATACTTTTGTTTTCCCCCTTAGTCCCATGTCCATTCCTTTAAGGGATGTTGGGGCCTTAATAAATCTGCCACCTTTGAGCGATACCATTTTCCCTGGTATTTTGATTTCTGGTGTCGCTCCAAAATTTGACAAAAAAATCATCGAGTCCTATTCGAGCCTGCAAAGCTGTTAAAATCACTCGAGCGCTAAGCCTTCTCATGCTGAGCGTGTGGCCTCTCTTCAGATTTGACTTTGTAAATATATTCTGTGTGTGCCAAGCCTGAAGCCTTCTATGAGCTATTTACCCATAGCGCACGAATTGGCGCGTGGTAGGCCTCTGAATTTATGTTCTTTCTTTTTGGCTGCCCTCTATAGAGGCATGGCTTCTCTCCAATTCCAATTGAAGAATGGTGTATCTCCCACTGGCAGTGGGCCTCTTTGGTTCACTCAAATGTGGTTGAGAGCCTATTTTCCATCACTTGGTGCTCTATCCTTTTCCCTTCATTCTGCTAGCTGTTATGGGCTAGCTATTGACCCACTGAGCCCTGTAAATATGTCCAGAAGGGATATCTTTTCATTCTTTTGTACTTTAAATTCAATTCCTTCTTTCTTTCCTTTTCCTCCCTTTTTAACTCCTGATTATGTGCAACCCCATCCACCCTGGACAGTGCGAGCACCTCTCTGCTCGTTTGGGTTCAGTTTTTGGCCGGGAGGGAGTGGTTCCATGATATTTTGACTGGAACTAATGCCAAAACTGGGGTTGAAATATATACTCCCCAATTTTTTGCTCGTCAACTTGATTTTGGCCAAACTTGGCCTGTTCCCCCTTGTTATTCAAGAAATTTGATACATCGGTTCCACACCATTAATAAGGCAAAGGCAGAAGTTATAGATGCCCGCAATATTCTTTTGACGAGTAACTTTTCATTGGCCCTAGGGATGTAAACGAGCCGGGTCGGGTCGAGCCGGCTCGCGAGCCTAAAGTTTCGGCTCGGGTTCGGCCTGGTTAAAATGGCCGAGCTTTTTTGCTGGCTCGAGCCAGGCCGAGTAAAAGCTCGGCCAAAAAAAAGGCTCGGCTCGAGCTTTTGCTCTGGCATTTTACAGGCCGAGCTGGGCAGGCTCGTTTTCTCCACTTTTTTTTTGTCTTCTAATCTGCTGCCTTTTAAGCCTTCATTTAAAATTTTTTTTAATTAAAAAGCTCGCGAGCTCACGGGTCGGCTTGGGCAAAGCCCGTGTCCCCAAAATGGGAGCCGGCTCGAGCTTTTCCTGAGCCGAGCCATGGGCGGCCCAAGCCGGCGAGCCCGATTGTCATCCCTAATTAGCCCCCCTCAATCCTAGCCGTGCCATTCATCCCCTTTTTGAACAACTCTGGCCATCAGTGAAACGCAGATTGTTTACAACTGATGCCAATCGTGCTTTCCATTCACTGGACCAACCAGACATTTCTTCCACATCTCCTGTTTTAGTCTCCCCTGTGTCAATTAAGAGCCCTTCCTCTTCTGCTCGCGCTAAACAGTTTGTTCGTCCATCTACTTCTTTTCCTACCAAGCCGACTGCAGCTAAGAGTGCCCCAAGCCGTAAACGGCCAGCCTCAGCATCTCCCATTTTGGAAGATGATGATGATGATGACACTCATCTCATCGTCGGGAGAAAGGTATTTAAATTAGTTTACTCACAAGCATACCTTTCTATACTTGAAACTTTTCTATATGCTGATGGTTTATTCGGATTTCTCAGAAAAGTTCAGCCTCTCCTTTGAAGGCTTTGGTGTTGGCAGCTCCTACTCCTGCACCTTTAGAGGTTTTCGATCCATTGAAATATAAAACCCAAGATTTTAATTCGAATGAATTGATTTCTAACTCAATTTTTTCAGGCATATCAAACCACGGATGATCGACCAGAAAGTTAGTCAAAGCCTATTTTTGACTGCTTTTTGGGGTATGTATTGTATTTTGAATTCTAATAAAACTAATGTCCAAAGCCCTACCCTTTAGTGCAAAATAGGACGAGAGACCATATACTTAACAAATTTACTTTATAAATTAAATAAACGGTTACGGGCCGTAAATAAACCCTTAATTTTGTACATGTGAAATATAATGCAAGACATAATTTTTCAATGGTAGAATAATTACATTCACATTTTGTTAACCGTCTACTCAAATAGTAAATCGCCCTTTCTTCACCAAATTGGTCTTCCTGCACGACCATTCCAGTTATTGATTCTTTTTCAGCCAATACATAAACTTTCATTGGCCGTCCTTGAATTAGTGACACCAACACTGGTGGACTTGATAATATATGTCTTTAAGCTTTCAAAAGCCTTTTGATGCTCTTCTTTCCAGACGAATTCATCCTGATTTTTCAACTTTAAAAGTGGCGAAAAGGCTTTAGTTCGCCCTGCACAGTTAGAAATAAAGCGTCTTAAAAAGTTTACTTGGCCTAGAAACCTTTGCAATTCTTTTTTGTTGTTAGGTGGTTTGGCCTCTAGAATGGCCTTCGCTTTATTTTTATCAAGTGCAATCCCCCTTTTGTGTACTAAGAAACCAAGAAAATTCCCTGCATTAACACCAAATGCATATTTCAAGGGATTTAACTCTAATTTATATTGCTTCATTCGCTCAAATGAACATCTTAATTGTTCAAAATGGTCCTCTTCCTTAATGGATTTAACCACTATATCATCTACATACACTTCAACAAACTTGCCTATCATATCATGAAAAATCAAATTCATTGCCCTTTGATAAGTTGCTTCTGCATTTTTCAGGTCGAAAGACATAACTACCCATTTAAAATATCCTAGAGACCCAGGGCATCTAAAGGCAGTTTTGTGTATATCTTCCTTAACTATATAAATTTGATTGTATCCTGAATATCCATCCATGAAGGAATACATTACATGTCCGACAGTCGAATCTACTAAAGAATCTACCGTGGGTATTGGATATTCATCTTTAGGTGTGGCTATGTTTAGATTCCTAAAGTCTATGTACACCCTTAGTTTACCATTCTTTTTTAATACCGGCACGATATTGGACAACCATTCAACATATCTGGCCGTTCTAATAAAGCCTGCTTTTAATAATCGCTCTATCTCTTCCTTAATTTCAGGGAGTACATTAGGAGCGAAACGCCTAGGAGGTTTCCTGGTAATCTATGTTCCACCAAATCTCTATCTAAACCAGGCATATGTTCATATTCCCAAGCAAAACAATCTTTGTACTCCTTTAATAAAGCGATTAATTCATCACTGACCTCTTGATCGAGTATTTGGCTGATGAACGTTAGGCGATCTTCTCCTTCATTGCCAATATTTACTTTAATCAGGGAGTCTTGTGCTTGAGCGTATCCAGGCTTGGCGATCCTTATCACTTCGTCGTCCAGTTCCCTTGTAGGCACTTTTTCTTCTAAACAATCCATCTTGTTGACTTCTCGGCTAATACTTTGTTCCAGCTCGAACACTGCCAATTTGTCTCTCAGTGTTTTCAAGGTTGCTTCTTCTTTCGTCTAGTCCTGCATTCTTTATTGAAAACCATTAATTTAGCTTTGAAGGCCTGAATATCGGCCATTTGCCTTTGTTGCTTACAACTCATTTAAAACTCTTTGATTACTCTTTTGCCAATTACTGGCTCTTCTAGGGCCACTATGTTTGGCCTCATCTTACTGAACATTTCAGTGAGTGCATCCATCGAAAACGGCTCTTCACTCTGCGCGACAATTTAAGTTTCTTCTCCATCTTGGACTACTCTGACAGGTCCATAATTTCCTTCGTACATGAACCTTTCTACCGAGTTTGCTTCTGCGACAAAAGGTCTATGATCGGCCTGCACCACTTCTGCTTCGCCTTTGTCATTCCAAAAAATCAGGCATTGATGAAGCGATGAGGGTATACAGCGGCTCCCGTGTATCCAATCTCTTCCTAATAACACATTGTAACTACTGGGACCATCTATTACAAAGAAGACTGTGGTCCTAGTAGTTGTTCCTATAATTATGTCCAATGGCATAACCCCTTTAGCTGAAGTTGCTCCTTCATTGAAACTTGTTAGGATGACTTTCGTTGGGATCATATCACCTTCTGTCTTTGCGAATTTCCTCATCATCCTAGATGGAATGGTGTTTATAACTGCTCCATTATCGACAAGCACTTTTGCCACAGGTATGCCGATAACTAGAGCTTTAACGTACAATGGCCTCAAGTGTTTGGTCAATTTCATGGCTGGTCGCTTAAAAATAACCTTTTCGACAGCATCTATTTTCACTTCCTGCTTGTCCTCTGTCGAGTTGCCCTTTTTTGATAAGTCAACGTACAGCATATTGCACTGAGCCTCTGTCTCCTGAATTTCCTTTTTACTGTTTTCTAATGCTTATTCTTCAGTTACCCAACCTGTGGGAGGAGGCATTATTCTTGGAGGTGATTTATACTTTTCAGAGCGAGGCACTCTCTTCTTCCTTTTGGCCGTCCCGTACAGCACATAATAATCGAAAGAACGCCCAGATAGTTCTCCCAATAAGTCTACTTCACGAACTCCCTCTCGATGTGGTTGTTTCAACAGAGTATTGAACGATACTCCTCTTCTTCTCCTTTCTGCTTCCAAATCGATTTCCTCTTCGATGTCTGTCATACCATCTTCTTCTTCAGCATTGTAAGCCTCTCTAGAAGTTTGGCCTTCTTCATATTCCAGCATGCATACTTCCTCTTCGTTATCCTCCTTTTCTTCTTTTCCTTTCTCTTTATTCTTGAACTCATTGGCTAGTAAATAGTTATTAGCCACGATAGGAGGTAATGTACCAAATTGAATAGTAAGGGGCTGATCTGGATCTTCTCCATCCCTTTTGTCTCGCTCAAACTTCGACCTCCCAGAGAAGTCTTTGGCAATTCTTCCATAGGTTCACATGTATCAGTCTCTTCACTGTCTTTGAGAACATTCTGATTGGCTGCCTCGAGTAGTCTAGGTGCCTTAGGACGCAGCATTCCCTGTTGTTGCCTCATCATTCGTTCGTAGTTCCGTTGAAAACGCCTTTGTTGGGTTCTAGTCATCTCGTTGAAAGGCATCGCCCTTCCAGCCTCATACTGGAACGAATGCCATACATTTGGTTGGCGAGGTTGCAGTCTGAATGTTCTCCCATTATTTACTGGCCTGAACTGCCTCTCAAAAGGCGTTCCCTTATAGAACGATGTGCCCCGCCCTCCACCAGGCTTAGCGTTTGGAAAAAAAAAACTAGGGCGATGGTGATGCTGCCATATCCCTAGTTTCTCTATATTTGCACTCACTTCTTTTTTGCATCTTGCACATAGGACGTCTTCATCCTTTTTGGGCTCCTTCCATTTGATACGTTCAAAGACACTGGGATGTGGTCTAGGGTCTTCTTCTCCATCATCTATAACCAACTTGAATTTTGACAATTTGTTTTTGAAACCAGACGTCGCCATGTTCACTCCAAGTGGCTGTGGAAAAGGATTTTCATCCACTGCCATCTTCCTCTTATCATCGAACGTAATTTGTCATGATTCAATGACATCCTGTAACACATGGCGAAAAACCAAACAGTTGTTAGTTAAATGTGACCATAAATTATGCCACTTACGATATTTTTTACCCTTAACTTGTTCAGGGCTTGGCAATTTATGCTTATCGCTCAGTTTTATCTGCTTATCCTTATATAATTTATCAAATATAAAGTCAGCTTTTGTTACATCGAACGAGAACGTTCTAACCTTTATGTTTTCATCTTTTATAGGCTCATCCTTGTCCGACGGTCTATGTTTAGCCATTATAGGACAAGTATATGTGTCTCCTTTAACTAATTCGGCCAAACACATTTCGGTTTGATCGTAATACTCGTTATTAATGGTATGAACATCAAAATTTGGGTCTCTATAATAAGTCCCCTTGCTAGAATTTTTCATTTGTTCTTCTTCTCTTATTAATCGTTCATACCTAATCACGTTCGCGATCAATTGAAAAAGATCAGAAAATTCCTTGTCTTGAAATTTCTTTTTCAAATCAAAGCTCAAGCAACTTTGAGCGATTTTGACAAACTCCTTTTCGAGTAAAGGTACAAAACATTTACTTCTTGCTGTCTTGAACCTTTGAAGGAAACCTTCTGCCAATTCGTTTGGCATTTGACGTAGAATCGCCAAAGTAACTTCAGACTCAATCTTATAAAACTGAGCACGGAATAATTGCTCCAATTGTTGCCATGTTTGGACAGAGTTTGCTGGCAAATTGATGAACCAGGAGAAGGCTACTCTTGTTAATGAACTAGGGAACATCCTCATTTTATGGTAATCAGTTACATCACCATTTTACAGTGTGAATCGCCCTATGTGTTCTAGAGTAGACACTTCTCCTAAACCGGTAAACAGTGAGAATTCTAGCACTTTATACCCTCTAGGCCATGGATATGTTTGGTCTACCAATCAGGATATGGCTTTGTGTAAATCGGCCTAATGACAGGACGTACTCCAAAAGCCATCTGGTCCTGTACGATTTCCATAATCTGATTCCTCAACATGACGTTGGGGTCATATGGAATTCTTACAGGTTAGTTGATCGGTTGATTTACTTGAGGTCTGATGTTTGGTCCTTGGTTGGCAACAAAGTTTCCATGATTTGGGCCATTGTTACCATTAGCCTGAACATTTATTCCATCATTAATACGTGGGGTATTCTGCCCATTATTTAGGACATTATCTCTTACATTTAGATTACCCCCCAAGTTAGATGTACTAATACCACTATTCTGATTTGGTATTACACCACCCCCTGGTTTGAAGTAGAGGGGTTAAAAGGTGGTTCTACCCCTTGATTTAAACTTAGGACTGGGGGATTATGTATCACAATTGTCCTAGTTTGAAAGTGGTTTGCAAGAGACACAACTGGTTGACAAATTTGGCCTACTAACTTATTCATTATTTCGTTCAAAGTATTCAGTTGTTTGGTCATGTTGTCATAATGTGCATTCACATTCCGGGTAAATCTTTCTATATTATGAATATTTCGTAGATTTACCTGTTTAACGACATCTTGTGTGAGTTCTCCGAGTAATGCTCGCATGGTTCGAGGACTCAACTCTGTCATTGGTTCGTAATGACTATGATTGCTCTGATTCTGTCCATCTGTTCGTAGAGAGCTATGCTGCTCCTCATATCGCTATATCACAGACTGGACTCCTCCCCGACTTGCTGCTTCCTTATCGAATTTCTGAGGCATATTGTTTCACCTTTTGTATCTTCAACACCAAACACCAATGTCCCACTGGGCGTGCCAAATTGTTTCGCGCGGGTAGTCGCTAACAATTAAAAAGGGATCAGACGATTGTGTAAAGAACAAACCTCTTGAGACAAAGTCCCAAAAATGGGTGTTTTATTGGCGATGACTTTACAATTGGAATTTAAACAGAATGTCTCCAAGGGGCGCAAGTACACGAGTACTGAAAGAAATGTTTAAGTCTAAACTAAGAAATTGAAATTACATATTCTCTGTTTGAAAGTGTTTGATTTGGGGTCCCCCTGCTCTATGTCTTTTCTTCCTTTTATATTCCCTTGATATTCTTTTCGTGATCAACCGCTTAGAAACCGCTTAATTGCTTTATAAATGCCCACTTTCTTCATGGTAGCCAACTTATCGTGGAACTGCCATCTCTAACTGCTGCAACTACTCTTTGTCGTTCAACCGTCTTCAACTGAACATCTTTGAATCGCAGAACGTGATAAGATTACTTAATAACTGTTTCGATAACTGCACTTTTGGATAACCATAACATCTTATGTTTGCTAAGATTCTCGGCGATTCGAAGGTTTGGGCGAGAATAGGGTCATAACCCTGGGCGACTGCAAGACACTTCATTCGATCAGATTTTGGGCGTCTTGCAAGTTTGGACGATGGTGTTACCGCATTCGTGGACTTCCACTGTATTCATTAATAACCCTATTTGGGCCTTTATCCTGAATTGCTCAGTTGGACTTCATTCTTTGGGCTATTCGATTTGGGTTGCACTTTTAGCGTGTCAACAGAAACTAAATTGGTGATTTTATTTGCTATTATATAGTTACTTGATGATGTAAATTGTGAATTTTGCTGCTTTATTGCCCATTAGAGAAATGAAGCAGCTCACAATATGGCGATTTTCCTTTCACATCATTGGAATAGGAGTAGTTGGACCAATGATACTCCTCATCTCCTCTCGTCAATGATTTGTGGCGGGTTGAATTATATAGGGAACTTTGTTAAAATAAAAAAGGTTAGAACATGTTGTTGTTTCGATTAGACATTTATCAACTTGATCTCGAATTACATACTTGCATTAGCTCACTCTAATATTCATATGATATATAGAGGTTTTCATATTTGTTAGGGGCCATTTTTTTGAAGTGTAAGGAACGAGGAAGAAGTTCAATTCCATAAACAACTACTTGAGATTTTTTTTTTTCGGTTTGTCTCAAGTTTTGGATCAATTTATTATATTGATTCAAATAGTAATGTATGAAAATGGAATTCGAGTCTGTGAAAATTAACGCTACGAACTTTTAATTTTAAACACGAGATGCTGATTCTAGTAATTAAATGTAAAAATTGCTACATACGAGAGGAGGAACCAAGGTTGAACTTATCGGATTCTTCGCAAACATTGAAATGTTTGATGAAACCAAGGATGCAATAGCAGTTCTTTTGTTTTGCTGTTCAAGAGAATCAAGAACTAGGAGAAATTTATAATCTATAACTTTCAACAGTATGTCTTTTTTCTTCTTGCCATTTTCTACTTACTTGTTTTTGTATTTAATTATAAATTACTAAAATTATAATTAATAACAATGGCTAGTAAATGTGTAGTTAAAACTATGCCCCGTTTGGCTCCCATTTTTTATAAGTGAAAATAGGTAAAATAGTATTTATTATTTTTTTTTTTTGAAAAAATGAGTGATTGAAAAAGAAATAAAAATTTTCGATTTACGTGTAATATTATTTCAAGAAAGATTGTGTAGTTGAAAATAATTGAGAGAAAAATGAAATATAATATAATGAAATTTAATAGGGGTCATATAAGTTCCGTTTGGTAGCCATTTTTTTCAAAATTCATTTTTCTCTCTCTTCTTTTCATCCACACATTCTTTATTAAAATAATATTACACTTAAATCAAAAACTTTTCATTATTTCTCAAACACAAATTTCAGATCAATTTACTATTCTAAATTGTATTTTTACATAAAAATTCTTATCAAACACCCCCATTGTGTTAACAGATTTTTCATTTTTTATTTTCTAATAATTTTAAAAAGTTAAAATCTTACTAATAAATTATAATTGTACTTAGTTTGTCATAATTTATTGAAATTTAGATGCATTATTAATTCATATTATATATTTATTTAATATTATACAGAGTAAATTATTTTTTTAGAAATATTCGCATCAATTGTAGCACAAATCTAGAATAAGTGTGGCTATGCTACTTCCACACAGTCCGACTGTTTCTAAACATTAAAAGAAAATTACATAAGAAGGTATGGAATTAATGTTCATTTGCAAAGAAGGACACCAAAATTCTAAAATTTTTATAAGTGAATTTTTTTTTTCCTCTAAAAAATGCTCTCCCAGTCCTACACCGATCCCCACCTGACATGCGTTCTAGCCCATCAACCCCTGCTATTCACTGCCAATTTATCCCGATTTGTTGCAACCAGATTTGAAGCAATGACGACCAAGAGATGAACTTGAAAGCAATTATAGACAAATTAGTTCGCTCATCTAATTTCAGATGATCGAAAATATATCAATTGTCCCAAAACTTCTTTTGTGTACATAATTCTTCTCGTTTTTATAACATATAATTCCTACATACTCTATTTTATGAACTCTCATTTCTCAAATCAAGTCAATTTTGACTAGTTCAAAAATGAAAAAATGATTTGTTATGTACATTAAAAATATGAACTTTGGTGTACGCTGATTTTTTACATTTGGTTTACATTGTTGTGAATCATCCGGATTGGAAAAAGGAAAACATTGTCACTTCGAAAAATTCCTCGGATGACAGAAACAATTTTCTCATCTACAGTAAGTCCCGTTTGATAGCACGAAATTTTCCATGGAACTTAAAATTTGAATTCTAACTTCCACTTTTAGCCTGTTTGATTGACAAAAATTTTCAGGAAATTGATTTTCCATGAATTTTTAGTTACAATACCTTAAAGCGTGATTTTCAACCTTTTATTTTTCTAGAGATAGGTGGTTTTTGGTTTTCCACCTTTTTTTTTAAATTGTTGGTAATGGGAACAAATTCTAGGAACAATTGTAAAAAAGGATATCCCTGAAATTGACAATTTTTATGTAAAATAAAGTCAAACGAACACCAAAATATAGATATTTTTTAAATTTTTTTTTGTTGGCAATGAAAACAAATTCTAGGAACAATAATAGAAGTGGATTTACTTAAATTGACAATTTTCATGTAAAACAAATCCAAACGAACACCAAAAAATACTTTTATTTCAACATTTTTTACGTAAAAAATTATACCAATCAACCACGGTAATTTACAATTCTCAAAAAATAATTTCCAGATAATTCAAATCCTGAAATTCATTTTGTTTACACCCAAATTCCAGGCAAATTTCTTTATCAACAGATCGAAATCCCAAAATAGGTGTTGTTATCATCTGATTTCAATTAATACGACAAAAGATCCTATCCTTCGATTCTGCTGTGTTTCAGGAAGCAAAACAGATTATACATACACACAGAGAATTTATGATGGGAAAAGAGTTGAAATTTGACAGATGGGGTTATGAAGTGAATACTAGTTCAGATGCTTGTTTATCTGCTATCAATTCTTACTATCTTGAGGTCTATTTCTGAATCCATGCATATTTCTTTTTGGTGAAACAAAACGATTTCAGTTATTGTGTAATGTTGGAAATGAATGAATTCATGAATTTTTGGTTCTTAGGTTCTCAGTTATGGAAGAAAGAGGTCAGTAATATTGGAAGCTCCGATAAATGATCCAAAATGCGTTCTGGGGAACATTTTAGCTGCTCATTTTCTCTGCTCCTCAGACCCTTCTCGTGCTCTACCACTAATCGATGCTGCCAAGTCCGGTCTTGTATGATTTTTCTTGTTTTTTATAAGAAATTCTTTGTGGGTTTTGTATTTGGTTCACATTTTTTCGTAAATTTTTTTGTTTGGTCATATTTTTCATTCTTGATTTGGTAAATTTTAGTGCGATTTTGACAGGAACATGCTAGTTCATATGAGAAAGCGGTGTTTGATGCCTTGTACTATTTAATTTCGCCGGATAGAGATGATGATGTGGCGGTGGAGCTACATTCTAAGGTGGGGTACTTAGTCTTGATTAATTGTGTCTTGTTGCGGCATATGTTTGTAGAAGTTTCATGAAATGATCTTTTTGGTTTAGATATAGCTATTGGCATCAACTAGGTGATATATGCTGATTATGATCTTATTGGGATGAACAGATACAGTACAAAATTTGGCTGAGCTATGAATAGTAATTATTCAAGTTTTGTCCTGTCCTAGAATCATTAAATTGCCGAATTGTTGATATCATATAGATATCTGATATAAGGCTAGTTGTTGGAAAAAGTTTGACTGGATAAACAGGCTTTGGAAATTTGTTTGCTTTGGTGAGCAAGGATGAGTAAATTTGATTCAAGATTCTGCTTTTTGTTTATACTTGTTTTTAGGCACTTGTACTAAAACTTGTAAGTATTATTTTTTCAGTTTATAGTGATATTTACCTTGGGATCGATGAAAAGATATTTGGGGGTAGTAGGGCTTTAGATAACACCTCCAGTAGGTCATGATTCATCATTGAAATTAATAGTTATGATTTGAAGGACTATGATTCAATTAACACATATCTGCCTCTAAGAAGCATGATAGAGCATAGATATGGATTTGTTAATGTACCGTTGCCATTCACAGACTTAACTTTTGTTTTGGGTTTTTCTAGGAACAATTTGTGATTTCTTGGTGTTAACTTCATTATTTGCAGCTATCACAAGATTTTCCTAAAGATCTTGTATCTGTAAAGAGGGCTCAAGTGTTATGCTTTTACATGGGTCGACCTGATTTATCCCTGAAACTTGTAGAACAGGTACTTTGCACCGATCCAAAGCAAATTCACTGTTCAGTCAATTAATAAATTGACCGTTGATTCTCAATTAACTTTTCCATTATTTTGGAGTTTCCTATATTACTATGAGGCCAATTATCACTTTAAACAAAGTAAAAGAAAAAAAAATTAAAACTTCTATCATCCACTTTTAGATAACTTATATCTGATGAATGATCCCCAGGTCCTAACAATAAATGATCAAGAAAATTACATACATGGAATGCTTGCCTTTCCATTATTAGAGCTTGGTCAAATGGAAGCTGCATTGAAAGCTGGAAAGAAGGGATTTGAAATCAACAAGGATGATCCGTGGGCGCAACATGCTGTAAGTAGACTTGATTCACATTACTTTCTCATTATTGCACATCTTGTGCATTAATGCTCAACCGTATAAATTTGCATATTGGATTTTTTTCAATTTTAATTAGAAGGATACTTTCTGCCGCGCACATAACATTTTAATTTTCCAGAGCATATTACACCAATTTTGCTTGTGAAAAATGTTAATTTCAGCTTTCCTCAGTGGCAATAATCTGTCAACATTTTAGCTGAATATGAAAAGCCTTTGGTTTTGTAGATCTAGAATGCTATTTCTTGCCTTGATCAATGCATGGCTTCCAGCGTCTTTTATTGAGTATTTCAAATTGAATTACCTTACAAATTTTCAATTTTTTGTGGACTACAGATCTGTGGTCATGAAACTGATTGACAATGCATCAAAATGTAATGCTTTTGTATCTTTCTAGAGTATTGACTACTGGAAGAAAATAATTATTTAACAAACTGATTACTACCTTAATGCTTTTCGTACTTTACTGATTCTGATAGTTTTGAGTTCCTATGCAGCTTTGTCATGTATATCAGTACGAGTGTCATTTCAAGGAAGCAGTGAATTTCATGGAAGAATGTGCAAGATCGTGGAGTTCATTGTCATCTTTTATGTGTGTTTGTAAAACCAGAAACGATACCTTAATTTTTTCCTAGATTATTTTATTTAGTTCTTGGTTGCCTGAAGAAACTTTGCATTAGGTATACGCATAATTGGTGGCATGTTGCTCTATGTTACTTGGAAGGTCACGCTCCTATGGAGAAAGTACGAGAGGTTTATGACCAGCATATATGGAAGGAACTGGAAAGAAGTGATGCTGTGCCTGCAGAAGTCCGTGCTAACATTTCCCCAAAATGAGCACCTTTTAACATGCTACAAATTTTATTCTATTTTCATAACTTTTTATGCATGCAGGTATACTTAAATGCTGTCGGTCTGTTACTGCGTGTGCATGTACATGGTGGACTCGATATATTTGAGGACCGTCTGAAGATCTTAGCTATTTGTCTGAAAGATAGAGTGAGTTAGAACATCCCATCATTTATGTTCTGCTTTTGTGGTGATGATTACCAGTTTGTATACAATTCTGGTGAAATGAATTAATCTGTGTTGATCAAATTCCTTTCATTTTTGTCGAATGTCGACTATGCAACTCCCTCATTTCTGATTGAAAAAAAGGAACAAAAAAGAAGAAGAAGAAGAAGAAGATAGAAGGCAGGTAATAAATTAAATATAAAAGATGAAAGGAACTAAATAATGGGAACCAAAAGAGGAAAGAAAAAATGTAAGAGTATTGGATGTATTTCTTTTAAGCAGAACGTGCAAGTAGTACATCTTAATATATCGGTTAGTCACATTTGAATCTTCAGATTACATTTTCTTAATGCAACTCCCTCATTTCTGATTGAAAAAAAGGAACAAAAAAGAAGAAGAAGAAGAAGAAGATAGAAGGCAGGTAATAAATTAATTATAAAAGATGAAAGGAACTAAATAATGGGAACCGAAAGAGGAAAGAAAAAATGTAAGAGTATTGGATGTATTTCTTTTAAGCAGAACGTGCAAGTAGTACATCTTAATATATCGGTTAGTCACATTTGAATCTTCAGATTACATTTTCTTCATCAATTTTATGGATTAATATAGTTGACCTTGTCTAGTTTCTATTGTATGGGTTTCTCTTCTTCATTTGGTTTGATTATGTTAAGCATACTAAACTGTCTCAGTTGCAATATTTAGGCCTTTTGGTACCTCGAGTGGCACCTGGATATCTTGATACTGTGGGCCTTATCATTTACGGGAGAATTTGCTGAAGCAGAAAATCTATTAGAAGGCTTAAAATTCAGGTTAACAAATTATTCATCCTCTCAGGTGTTTCTTGTATGTGTCAATTCTCAATTCAATCCAATAATCGTCTTATTAATGTAGGATTTCTACAATGAACAAGAAGAAGCAGCAGTTGATGCAGATTGGAGTTCAGGTTCCTTTATATTGATTTGGTCATTATTCCAAAGCATAAATAAATGTGATACTCTTTCAATTTTAATTAATTTTTAAGGTGCCATAGATATTATACTGGCATTTGCGTTCTTTCATTTGGGTTTATGAAGGAAAAGCTTTAATCACTTTCAAGTTTCTACAATACCCTGAAAATGAGAATTTCCAAATGTTATGGGCTTGGTAACCTTGAATGTAAATTCCTCGTTAGCATTGCATAATTCAAGAATTCGTCATAGATGAAAAAGTTTCAATGCTATTTCACGTGTTTTCATTTTTAGCTTGCAGAAGCACTCTGCGAGTATGGGAAGGGTGAGAATGAAAAGGCATTGGAATTTCTTGGACACAAATTCGATGTCCTTAATTGTAAGGTATCAGGCAAAATTACCTAGTATTTATTTCATTCAACTTTAGTTTCCTTCAAATGACACATAAAATTCTGCTTCTTTGTGCTTAGATAATTGGGGCATCAGATGAACAACTCGACGTATTTAATGAAATATGGATCAGTTTGCTTCTAAGTACTGGACAAGCATCGCTAGGTAGAACCAATAATGTCCTAATCCAATTTTATCGCTGGTTAGTTATTAATCACGATTTTTATCTCTTGCAGCTATCCAAGCCATCGAAAAACAGTTGAAGAAACGAGAACGTGCACCATTCTTGTGGCGCCTCTTGGTACGTCTCCACTTTTTACACGACTTTCACACCTTGCTTGACAAGTGAGATTTGAACATTACTAACGTAAATTGTTGCACTTATCGTAGGAGAAAGGTTATTCAATATTAGGAAGGCCGGAAGCTGCAAGCTTTCGCGACAAAGCTAGCGTGCTAGAGGCCTCACATTTCACTTAACCGAGATTAATAGAGCAGGATCCTTGGGTACTATGCTTAAGGAGGTCAAAAAATATGTTATCCCACTTAATTGCTGTTGATGATAGTGTTCTCTATGTTCTAAACTTGCATCATTTGCTCTCATTTGCTGTTTTCTATGATTTTTTTTTTTTTTTAATATTTTTATCTAACACAACTAGTACTATAACCCCAATCTAATGACGCTAAATGATAGTCTCAATGAAATGTAGAATTATGTGATAAATTTAATTATACGTTTCATTTAGGATCTATTCGATAGTGATTATGAAAATTGATTTTTTGACAGTTAAAGAAAAAAGTGAATCCTACTTATGAGTGAAAAAATCAAAATGGCAGTTGGAATGGTAAAATAACGATAAAAAAATTGATTTTTTTGGGTGAAAAATTACTACCAAACGGGGGCTTAATTCCACGTTAATGCCACCTAAATTGGGCTACTTCCACGTACATAGGCTTGGCCACTCTGGCCAACCTTTGGCGGCCGCTTCTCCAAAGTGCACTGGAGGTTACTAATGCATACCGGGCTAGCCATCTCACGAGGTCGGCCCACAATGGATTTAAGTCCTGAGCCAAACCGAGCTTAGCTTTTGCTGTGTGGTTAATCAACTTAATATGAAAATGAAATTCAAATATTATTTGGCCAAGAAAGTTAAAACTGTACAACCAGATAAAAAACAAGAACAGAAATCCAAACTTGAAATTCAAGGACAGGGCATGATTCAATCAATAGAGGTAAAAAAACGACAGCCTATTAGATATGTTAACGTTCTATTTTGAATTTTTCACAAACCAACGAAACACGACACCTTTGTTCGGTCAACCATATCCCACGCATGTGCGTAGACAGATTGTCAAATCCATTCAAACCATAAGCCCTGCCCCATCAGGAACCACGACACTACTAGAATTTGAACCCCTCAACATGCCACCGCCGAAGCCACGGCCCTTAATCCTCCTTAGCTCTGCCGCCACCTCTCTGGCATCCGGCCGATCGTCTTTATCGGCCGCAACGCACCGAAATGCCAATTCTGCCATGGCGCCAACTCCCTCCATCGCCTCCCCGTCTACGACTAGTACAGGATCCACAACTTGGTTCAACAATCCCATTTGTATCCTTGGCACCACCATGTCCGCCAATGCCATTTCCGTCTTATCCCGATTCTGATCCACTGCTCTCATGCCCGTTATCAACTCCAATAACACCACCCCAAAACTGTAAATATCACTCTTTTCATTCAACCTGAATGATCTGTAATAATCGGGATCTAAATAGCCCGGAGTACCTTGAGGACCTGTCCAAACTCCTTCAGAAGAATTGTTCGACGCCATTGACGTTTCTGAGCATACTAAAAGCCTCGAAAGCCCGAAATCCCCAACTTTCACTCTCATATCCTTCTCTACAAAAATGTTTGACGAAGTAATATCTCTATGAACTACCGGTGGAACTACTGAAAAGTGCAAGTATTCAATAGCCATGGCAGTTTGCATCGCGATGTCAACTCTTGTATTCCATGTTAACTTTAACGCCCCTTTTTGGTACAAACTCTTCTTACCATGGAGATGATCAGATAAAGTGCCATTGGGCACATAATCATACACCAAGAGAAGGCCTCTTGGATCACTGCAATAGCCATGAAGCTTGACTAAATTGGGGTGGTTAATCGAGGACAAAATCAATATTTCATTGCAAAATGACTTTGTTGAGAATCCTTTAGCTCCAGCAGCTGTTGCGGGATTGTGCTTGTGGAGATGCTTTACTGCAACTATACGACCATCATAAAGCTGACCTAAATACACTGAACCAAATCCTCCATCCCCAATTTTGCGCTTCGGGTCGAATCTATTGGTAGAGGACTCGAGCTCTTCATAGGTGAAAACTGGTGGGAGAAGACTAGCAGAACGGTGGCGCCGGAGGAAGATTATTGTAGGATCTTCCTCTGCAGCCATCAGTGCATTTCTTCTTGACCGGAAGAACACAGTTCCAATAGAAACGGCAATTAAGAAACACATAAACAAGAAAATTATAGATAATACAGCAATTCGATTTGGACTTTTCTGTTTGATTCTTGTTTGAGATGGGAAACATACGAACGGCTTCTTTGGGTCTGTTGAATTGAACCCACAAAAGCCATTGCTGGCCCTGCAGGATTTGCAGCTAGAAAAGTACACGTCTTGGTCTTCATCCCACTCAACCTCAAATCCTATTCTCAAAATGTTTTCAAGAACTCCAAGTACGTCGCTTTGGCATTCCGGTTGAAAGTCTTCTCGGTGGCGCGTGGAAGAGCCACAGTCATGGAGGAGGTGAAGAGGGTTCTTGATGAGATTACATTCCCAGGAGCAGCGGCTGCAGTTTGGGAGATTTGGAGGCGGGCAAGGTTTAAGGGCCGAAAGGCGGGAACAAGAAGAATCAGAGACTCTAAATGGGGAACCAGTGAGTGATATAGATCTGTTGAGAGTGGATATAGTGTGGGGAGAAGAACAGTTGTGGTGGCGGTACGGTGGCAGAGCTGACGACGTTGTAGGAGAGAGAGTGAGAGAGGTGGAGTTTGGTTCATACTGCAGTAGAGAGAATGAGATGTTATTGATGGAAATGGTGGTGTGAGAAGATGAACAGTGGAGTTGGAAAAATGGGTGGCCACAGCCAGATGAGAATGAGAAAGGAAAAGGGGGTATGGATTTGAAAGGTGGGCATGAAATTTTGGCGTCTTTAGACAGTGGAGGTGAGCAGCTATGAGCTAAGGTCATCAAGAATGAGAGAAGCACGGCAGCTGCAGCGGTGGAGATGGTGGTGGAAGGTGGTTGTGGCATTGTGGAGCCCAGAATGAGAAGTGAGAGTATAAAAAATCTGAATCTTGAACTAGTTTGTGTGGACTAACTAGGTTAGTGGGGTGGGGGTGATACAAGAATGGGCGGCGGAGACGGTGGAGGGAGGCAGTGGAAGTGGCATTATAGAGCCCAAAACAAGAAGTGAAAGTATACAAAGATTGAATCTTGAACTACTTTAGGCGGATTGGTCACGAATGGCCGGCGGGAACAGTGGCCGGAGGTGGTTTAAGCGGTGGTGGCATTGTGGAGCCCAAACTGGGAAGTAAAAGTATAATCAAATCAGAAGGAAGCCGAAGATCTGAATCTTGGCCCTAGTTTAGGTGGACAGGCAACCTACGTAGATGGGTGAGTTGGGGGGTGGGCTCACGTGAAGATAATTGGGTGAAGACAAAAAATCAAGAAAAGATGAGGAGACCAAATTTCTTTCTATTCTTTCGAAAAGAATAGAGTTTGATTTAATTGATATGTATCTCATTTTAATGCTAAAAGGGTTTAATTTTTTTTATTGGTTTTCAATAGTTTACATGATTTTGGTAGTCTAAAATTGACCCCAAATTTCAAAAAAGTCATCGTGCTAGTGCTTGTGAAACTTTCGCACGCTAATCAACTCTTCCACTCTTTGTGGTAAAGTTGTCCGAAAGAATGAATCTGATTCACACGATAAAAAGGATACAAGAAATAATAATTATCACAAAACGTTTCCATTTTCAATATTTTTGTGTAAAATTTTCAAATCTTTTATTTTTTGACAATTTTACCCTCACTTTCACATTTCATTACAAAAAAGGTCCTTCCATTCACCCACTATCAAATGCTCTGCTAACTCAATAAAGACTAATTAGTACAATACATTTCCACTTTTCAATATTTTTGTGCAAAATGTATCTATCTTTTTTTGGTAATTTCACCTTCACTTTCACCATTCTTTGTGGAAAATGTGTTTCTATCCAACTACTATCAAATACTCCGTTAACTCAACAAAAAAAATGCAATTTTTTTCTTTTCAAAAATCAAGGATAATATAATCTTGTCCAAATTTTCCACTGCCTTCTTCCCACTTCAAAGTTATCTGTTATAATATGAAAATAATTCATGCAGTTATTCCATTAAATAAATAAGAAATGATGTAAAGAACATATATATATATATATATATATATGTACTTTTTTTTTTTTTCTTGAAAAGAACAGTGACTACTATAATACTGGATTACTCATAAAATTTGGAACGGTAGACGAAATGATTGAATATGTGGTCAACAAATTAAAGATGTTCATCCCCATTTGTGTTTGGTAAAGGTGTAAAAAAGGGTAAAATAAGAAGAACAATGACAAATGTGATGATGCAAATAACACATCAAATGTCAATGGTGAATGACCCATCACATATGAATGGAGAAGATGAACTAGATCCGTTCTTTTCTTTTTAACATGAAATTGAACTTGTAATAATCATCCCTACCTATTAATACGTTTTATAAGTAACAACCCCATCTTTTTAATATACTTCGTGAAAAATATACTTATATTTAAATTTAAGTTGTGGTGGGTGGATGAAAGGACATTTCACATTGAAAGGTGAAAGTGAAATTGTCAAAAAATAAAAGGTAAAAATGTTTTCTACAAAAAATATTGAAAGATAAGAACGTTTTATACTAATTAGCCTATATGTCATAAACTTCAAATTACGTACCTTTTGACAAACTTACATTTGAAAGCAAATTTGTACTCGGTAATTGATAAAAGCTCTTGATCATGGATACTGATTTCAATTGAATATTATTTCTAAATTAATCTGTATGCTTAATTTCGAAAAATACATTGGCTTCTAGAAGATGAATTTGTTGACTTCTCTATTCAACTTTTTATAGGGTCTGTTTGATGTAAGTTTTTAGAATAGAATTTGTGAGAAGTGATATTTTTGGAGAATATGTGGTTAAAAAGTAAGAGAAAAAAAAGGATAAATGTGCAAAATTATTTTAATGTAATAATAAGCAACTAAAAATGATTCTTAAAAAAAAAAGAATTTTAAAGAATATGTACCGAGGAGATTGATTTTGATTGAATAGTATTTCTAGATTAGCATGCGTGCTTAACTTCGAAATCTACCATGAGGCTTATATTGAAGTTAAACTTTAATTTCAACTCTACTTTCATAAAATTAACTACGAAGGTTAAAGCGTGCAATTTTTTTCAATTTGTTATGAATCTTGAAAAGTATCTAAAATACAATTGACGTTCGAGTATTAATGTAGATGATTTATGATTTTGAGTTACATGTCTTAAGGTACTATATACTAAGTGATGAAACAAGAGCAAATGAAGTGCGACAATATTTGAAGATATATCAAACGCTTATATTACTTAAAAATTTTTGTTAATTATATCTTATCCTATCTCCGATCAACTATATAACACGAAAGATTGAATTGATTGACTATATTATTAATTGAAAATGAAATAATTGAACAGGTAGATTATTCAAATTTTAATAATATTTTTGTCTCTAAAATCGCAAGACGAACAGTATTTGATTGATCGTTTGAAACATTGTTAGCTTTGTTATTTGATTATAATATAATTTTTTTTTTGTATGATACATTTTATTTGATGTTTTATTGTAAAGTGTTAGATTAACAAGTTAACTATTGATTTCATAATACGATTTTGCATACATATTAAAATTTTGGGGCCCAATTTATGATGTTCGCTTCAGGGCTCGAAAATCACAGAACCGACACTGTTACTACTCATTCAACTATTACTTATTTCTATCACATTATAATTTTAGGTCCCGTTTGATTTTCATTCTTTAGCCACAAAAATGAAAAATATGATCGTTATCCATCACGTCAAGCCATCATATTTGACTTTCTATATCTTATGTGGATCTCTAAATGATTATAGTTTTCATTTTCATTTTTACAAAAATTGGCATCAAACGGGGTCTAACTTGTAATGAAACTCAAAGACGAACATAATTCATTTTGACATTTTGTAGGGAGTTAATAATTGTTTATTTTGTGCATAGAAGACATGTCTCAAAATTCGATTTTCAAAAGCTGCAGACTTTTTGATACTTTAGAATAATTGGAAGCGTGATATGTCGACAGATTAGGCATATTAGCATTCCCACTTAAAACTATTGAAAATCTAGTTAAATAGCACTAAATGAGAGACTTTAACACTTTTCATGTTCCTTTTTGGTACTCCTTTAGCATATCTCACCTGTAAAAAATCCTATAATTGGAAATTGAACTATTATGACTTCCTCGTGGCTTGGCCAATGACGAAACGGATCTATCAGCAATTGCTAGTCACAAGGGCCACTTAGAGTTCAAAGGTCGAGTCGTCTTATTTCGACACAGGTTTGATACAACTTGTATTCTAGTAGTGAGATATATGTGCACTACACCTGATTTTGCAATAAAGTTGTCATTTTTTAATAATTCTTGCATTTTTTTAATTTTTAGGTAGACTATAACTAGATATTACGCATGACCAAGAAAATTCTAAGATCCTTGATAGAGAGTCTACAATTCAATTCAACGTTTTATTTGTTCGGGTTCGATTGTGTTGTAGATTTATAATTCAAATTTGAAATGCTTTGACACTATTGAGCCCGTAAAAGGCTAGGATAGGAAACAAACCATCACAATATAAAAATGGGATATTTTTAAATCTAAGCTTACATACGCCTAGAATGTTTAACTAAGCTTATAAAAACATTTTCATATTAGTGAATAAAAAAGTTTTAAAATAAACAGGTTTTTTCATTGAAGAATTTAAAAAAGTTTTAAGCTATATATTTTGAACATGAGGTAAGAGCAGGAGCAAAACCAGAATTTCGACTCAGTTAAGGTAGCCGTTGACCGTATAGCACTAACGGTCAACGGCCATATAGCACCAATATCACACAATCTTAGAGATAGATAGAGAGGTGTGCGTATATAAGCGGTACCGATTTAGTTGGGATGTCTATGTGTATCTAACGTTACCTCTTACAAAATAACATATATATTGAGAGAGAGAGAATATAGGGTGCTGCTACTGGGGAGCTTTGGCTTTTGTGGTAGGATTTTTGCTTTGTTTAGAAGTCTTTCAAACTTTGAAGCTTGATTTTCATACGTGTGAAAGAGAAAGATCTGACAGTTGCTTCAAGTTTTAAACTTGATTTTTGTTGAATTTTAATTGGCAAACATTTTGGAATGGTATCGCTTACTTATAATTTTTTACATTTTTAGTCCCTTAAAAAAGTTTGGTCATCTATCAAACTCTAAATACTCCTATTAAAAAGAAATTGCAATACCAGTAGCAGGGGATTTCCTTGCAAAAAATAGGTTGTTCGCCAACTAATCAAAATAGATTTTCACATTATTCTTAACTAACACGATTCTGATGTACTCCGATGATCGCAGAAACTTATATGATTCTATGATAATCAAACACATTTTTTCTGTCTTCTTTTTAATTGATTATCAATTGAAGATGACTGGCTCTGCAGCCAAAATTAATATATTCAGCTCTGTTCTGTTGCTTTAAATTCACTTCCATCCCTCAGATTTCAGCAAACAAAACAAATGACTTTTTAAACCCTTTATAATCAACATCACGGACAATGAGATTATATTAATCAATAAAGTAAGCCGTTTTTTCTTGACGGAGGCCAACCACTTCCACAATATTAAACACCAAAAGGCAAAAACTGCCAAATTTTTTCATATTATTATTAGATAAT
>NW_019241968.1:73462-75218 GCF_002742605.1 Olea europaea var. sylvestris | reverse complement strand
GTCAAATGATTCCATGGCAAGTTCGTCATCAAAGGGGAGCGATGGCAGGATGATTTACTTTCACATAGGTAATGAATATGAGGAGATTGATGACGACTTTAAGGAGCTCAGGATCTAATTTAAGGGAAATGGAGTTCAAAAATTGACGAAAAGACCCGAGGAGGAGTTGGCGATGAATGATATTATTGTGTATACACGAAGTCCATTGAATGGGGAGCTTTATCCTCTTCTTTTACAGCTTTCTTCAAATAATTCATTTATACATGTCATTGTAGTTCTTACCTCATCACAAGGTGATCTTTTATTCTGATTAGTTCTAGTCAATTAATAAGCTATACGTATATGCAATATATTTTCGACTTTCATAAAAGCTCGTGAATGAAGATATGGAATAGAAAGATTCATACTACCAAGTAAAGAACTATTACAAAAAATAAAGAAACTAGTACATTCAGAGTCAGTGTTAGAGGATATCACTCAAGAAGTATCGAACTTTTTGAATTGTAAATTGAGGTCACTACAATATACAACTTTAGAAACTTGCTTGATTGAGTAATTGCCTTTGAAATAAAAGAGATTTGAGTCGAGAGATGATTTTAAGCGGCATAGTGTTAAGCTATTATATTGTGGTACAAGGGTCAATCGATGCTATATGCACTATTAGTAAATTTTAAAGAAAGGATTAGGTACGACTGGTGGTATTTAATAAATCTAAGATCATGTTCATCATACTATCTAGTCATGTTAGGTATTGTGCATCAAACATGTACTATAAGTAAATTTCTAGATCCAATCTCTTGATAAAGAGAGAATTTTCTTTCATGTCAATTTAGAGACACAACAGAACACTCTTATTTGATTAAATCTACGGTTTATATGCACATTGTATGTTCTTGTTTCAATTACGAGCATCTTATTATCATCATCATCGCATCTCATAATTCTTCTTATTTTGATGAATTAGAAGCTCAAAATTTGGGAAGAACTAGAACACCATTGAAGGAGAAATTTAGAAGATATGGCAGTTTCGCTCTACACAAATGAAATGCTACACATTTTGTACATACGCCTTCATCCCTTGTGCAATGCTTGCTTGATCTTGAGTCGACTTTCATCTGTCAAAGATTTGAATTCACAAAGCATTTGTATATGCATTCAAGTGATGGATTAATATGCACATCTGAAATTGCATTTGCTTCATATTTTGTAGCACAAGTTTTCTATATCTTTTTGTGGAAGTTTGATGAGTTTGCCTTCTTTGCAAAGCCCAAGCAACTGAGAGAAATGTGAAATTTTATATTAATCTTCTCTTTATGATTTTTTCAAAGAGAACGCTCTTCTTATTATACTAATAGTGAAATAATTATTGAAGTATCATAAAGTTATAATGTAAATATATACATATTTTTATAGAAAAGTTCTACTGGTTACTAGACTCGACTCTCTAAATTGGGTGTCTAGACAAAATTAATCCTGACCAAGTAGAGCCCTATATTGTAATGCTTACACCCTAAGATATGCCCCCCCTTTCTCCTAGCAACAGGTCGATCAGTTGCTAGATAAAGAAAAGCTTATCATTCTAACATTAGCTCACACGTGGAAACAAGTGATATGTCTATAAATAGAGACCTTTCTGATATAAACAAGTGATTAGCCTTATATCTTGTCCTTGTTTTAGCTCCATTCTTTGAAAAAGAAAAAGAAAAAGGGTAATTGACACAAAACATCTATACCTTTCAAATTTATTGTGAAAAAT